>NC_041381.1:700053823-700056324 GCF_002162155.2 Triticum dicoccoides
GTCGTTCAGACTGTAACAATTTTTTTCGATGACGCATGCAGGTCCAAGACGAGGAACCACCATGGCATTGGTATGCATTGCATTTGGAAACCAGCCATGCTAGAGACACCTGCTGGCAGCCACTTCTGTTTTTTGAGTGAGCCAGGGCGGCCCAACACCACCAACCCATCGGAATAGGTTGGTCGACCCAAATTTCGGTTCCGATGCTTGTCATAGCCATTACCATGTCATGCGCATTTGTGAGCATAGTTAGTCTCGTGTTTAGTGAATTATGCAATGTATTGATCAAAAGTCACCTTTCTTCTTACTCAAAATAGAAACAAGGTTGCATGTCCAGTTTATTTTTCTTTTAACCAATAAAATATAGATATTCTAATAACATGCGAAAAGTGTTTCCAACACTAAATGATGCTCTTTGAGAAGGCAATGTTGGGTCACTACTCTCTAGTGTCTATTGGTTCAAATACAATGCTAAATGATGCTATTTGGAAAGTCGATGGAATTGGAAGACAACGGAAGAGGAGAGCGTGAGAGGAACCTTCTTCTTGTGGGCGAGGCGAATATTACATCCTATTTCTTTTTCATTATTTATTGCTCAAGTATTATTTTCCTATCTCTAACATTATTCATTCCCAATATATTTATTTTTCCTCCATTTTGAGTTTTTTGGAAATAAAAACAAAATATTCTAATTCCAGACCAACAAAGACTCTACACATGAAAATCACGATGCACGATAAGAAGATCCCGGGCGACAGGAAATAGTTTCAACCCTAATGTATAAGGCTAGGAAGAAGATTTTGCTAGCCTGGTGAGAGCTAGGTTGGACTAACTCACAACTAACTGACTGCCTGCCTTTCGCATGATACAACTATTATTTACAATATGCAAGACAGAGCGCTAATTAGATGATTGTAATGATGCTCAAGTAGGTTCCTAGACGACAAGTGCCACGACATCGTTATGCCCTTCATTTGAAAGATTTTGGGGATCTCCTTGAGCCTGGAGCATCGTGCTTCCACCACACCTGAAATCAAAGAACTTTTTCATTAGCGAGCATAAGCAAGCACCCAAATGTTCTTCGTAAACTGAATTCGAGAGTGGAAAAAAACACTCACCAGCAGTATTTGAGAATGGGGACTCGCTTTACTACGCGAAGTCCCAGACAGCAGTGCTGTTTTATGGGGGTACCATCACATCGAAAATAGCACATGGGGTAAGCACCGTGAAGCAGTGGAGGTTGCCTCCGTTTTCATGGTACAGAACTGTCCTATCGGCTGAAGCATCAACAATAGTGTTTATGTTTATATTTGCTAGACAAGCCCTGAAGTGAGTGATCAGGACAAGAAATAGATCAACAAATTATTTGTCAGTGATAGGAGCATTACTAAAGAAAAGAAAGAAATAGAGGAACAAGGAATGAAACTACAAACCTATCATCTGATGTGGTGAGCACATTAGTGCCAGCCTCTGGGTTACTTCTACCCCAGTCATACGACATAAGGTGCATGGAACCATAGAGCATCCTGTTGAAGACGGTTATCCCGGGTTGGTTGTGCAGAGGACTGAAAGCATGCTTGGGTAAGCAGAAGATACCCAAATTTAGAACTATACTTATCTACAACAACAAGGTAGACAAAGCGTCGTTCAGTTGGTAAAAATTCTTTTTGGATCACGCAAGCAGGTCCTAGATGACGAAAAACCATGGCATGGTATGCACTTCATCTGGAAACCAGCCATGCTGGAGACACCCGCTGGCCACCACTTCTATTTTTTGAATGAGCCAAGGCAGCCGAACACCACCGACTCATCGGAATAGATGGGTCGACCCAAATTTCGGTTTCGATGCTTGTAATAACCATTACCTTGGCATGCACATTTGTGAGCATAGTTAGTCTCGTGTTTAGTGAATTATGCAATGTATTGTTCAAAAGACACCTTTCTTCTTGCTCAAAATAGAAACGAGGCCGCATGTCCAATTTATTTTTCTTTGAACCAATAAAATCTAGATATTCTAATAATGTGCTAAAAGTGTGTCTAACACTAAATGATGCTATTTGAAAAGATAATGTTGTGTTAATACTCTCTAGTGTCTGTTGGTTCAAAGACGATGCTAAATGATGCTATTTGGAAAGTCGATGGAATTGGAAGACAATGGAAGATGAGAGCGTGAAAGGAAACATTTTCTTGTGGGCGAGGTGAATATTACCTCCTATTTCTTTTTCATTATTTATTTCTCAAGTATTGTTTTCCAAGATCTAACATTATTCGTTATCAATATATTTATTTTCCTTCCGTTTTGATTTTTTGGAAATAAAAACAAAATGTTCTAATTCCAGACCAACAAAGACTGTACACGTGAAAATCACGACGCATGATAAAAAGATCCTGGACGACTGTAAATAGTCTTAACCCTAATGAATAAGGGTAGGAAGAAGATTTTGCTAGCCTGGTGAGAGCTAGGTTGGACTGACTAACAACTAACTGCCTGCCTGCCTTTC
>NC_041381.1:700056334-700061702 GCF_002162155.2 Triticum dicoccoides
GTTCCCAATATATTTATTTTTCTTCCATTTTGAGTTTTTTGGAAATAAAAACAAAATTTTCTAATTCCACACCAACCAAGACTGTACATATGAAAATCATGACCCACGATAAGAAGATCTCGGACGACTGGAAATAGTTTCAACCCTGATGAATAAGGGTGGGAAGAAAATTTTGCTAGCCTGGTGAGAGCTAGGTTGGACTGACTGACAACTAACTGCGTGCTTGCCTTTCGCATGTTACAATTGTTATTTACAACATGCTAGACAAAGCGCTGATCAGATGATGGTAACGATGGTCATGTAGGTTCCTAGATGACAAGTGCCACGACGTCGTTATGCCCTTTATGTGAAAGTTGTTGGGGATCTCCTTGAGCCTGGTGTACCGTGCGTCCAGCACACCTGAAACCAGAGGACGTTGCCATCAGCAAGCAGAAGCAAGCATCCAAATGTTCTTCATAAACTGAATTCAAGAGTGGAAGAAAACACTCACCAGCAGTATTTGAGAATGGGGACTTGCTTTAGTACACGCAGTCCAAGCCAGCAGTGTTGTTGTATGGGGGTACCATCACATCGAAAATAGTGCATGGCGTAAGCGCTGTGAAGCAGTGGAGGTCGCCTTTGTTTTCATGGTACAGAACTATGGTATCGACTGAAGCATCAACAATAATGTTTATGTTTATCTTTGCTAGATGAGCCCCTGAAGTGAGTGGTTAGGACAAGAAATAGATCAACAAATCATTTGTCAGGGATAGGAGCATTGCTAAAGACAAGAAGGAGATAGAGGAACAAGCAATGAAACATCAAACATACTATCTGAGGTGGTGAGCGCATTAGTGCGAGCCTATGAAATACTTCTAGCTCAGTCATACGACATAAGGTGCATGAAACCAAAGAGCATGTTGCTGAAGATGGTTATCCCGGGTTGGTTATGCAGAGGAATGAAAGCATGCTTGGATAAGCAGAAGATACCCAAATTTAGAAATGTACTTATCTACAACAATAAGGTAGACGAAGCGTCATTCAGATTGTAACAATTGTTTTTGATGACGCATGCAGGTCCTAGACGACGAACCACCGTGGCATTGGTATGCATTTCATTTGGAAACCAGCCATGCTAGAGACACCCGCTGGCCGCCACTTCTGTTTTTTGAGGGAGCCAGGGCAGCCCGACACCACCGACCCATTTGAATAGTTTGGCCGACCCAAATTTGGGTTCCGATGCTTGTAATAGCCATTACCATGTCATGCACATTTGTGAGCATACTTAGTCTCGTGTTCAGTGAATTATGCAATGTATTGATCAAAAGTCACCTTTCTTCTTACTCAAAATAGAAACGAGGCTGCGTGTCCAGTTTATTTTTCTTTGAACCAATAAAATCTAGATATTCTAATAACATGTGAAAAGTGTTTCTAACACTAAATGATGCTTTTTGAAAAGGCAATATTAGGTCACTACACTCTAGTGTCTATTGGTTCAAATACAATGCTAAATGATGCTATTTGGAAAGTCGATGGAATTGAAAGACAACGGAAGAGGAGAGCGTGAAAGGAAACTTCTTCTTGCGGGCGAGGCGAATATTACATCCTATTTATTTTTCATTATTTATTTCTCAAGTATTATATTCCAATCTCTAACATTATTCGTTCCCAATATATTTATATTTCCTCCATTTTGAATTTTTTGGAAATAAAAACAAAATTTTCTAATTCCAGACCAACAAAGACTCTACACATGAAAATCATGATGCACGATAAGAAGATCCCGGGCGACAGGAAATAGTTTCAACCCTGATGTATAAGGCTAGGAAGAAGATTTTGCAAGCCTGGTGAGAGCTAGGTTGGACTTACTCACAACTAACTGCCTGCCTGCCTTTCGCATGATACAACTGTTATTTACAACAGAGTGCTAAAAGGATGATGGTAATGATGGTCATGTAGGTTCCTAGACGAAAAGTGCCACAACATCGTTACGCCCTTCATTTGAAAGTTTTTGGGGATCTCCTTGAGCCTGGAGTCCCGTGCTTCCACCACAGCTGAAACCAAAGAACGTTTTCGTCAGCAAGCAGAAGCAAGCATCCAAATGTTCTTCATAAACTGAATTCAAGAGTGGAAGAAAATACTCACCATTAGTATTTGAGAATGGGGACTCGCTTTAATACGCGAAGTCCCAGCCAGCAGTTATGTTTTATGGGGGTACCATCACATCAAAAATAGCACATGGAGTAAGCACCGTCAAGCAGTGGAGGTTGCCTCCATTTTCATGGTACAGAACTGTGCTATCCGCTGAAGCATCAACAATAGTGTTTATGTTTATTTTTGCTAGACGAGCCCCTGAAGTCAGTGGTCAGGACAAGAAATAGATCAACAAATTATTTTTCACTGATAGGAGCATTACTAAAGAAAAAAAAAGAAATAGAGGAACAAGGAATTAAACTACAAACCTACCATCTGAGGTGGTGAGCACATTAGTACCAGCCTCTGAGTTACTTCTAGCCCAGTCATACGACATAAGGTGCATGGAACCATAGAGTATCCTGCTGAAGACGATTATCCCGGGTTGGTTGTACAGAAGAACGAAAGCATGCTTGGGTAAGCAGAAGATACCCAAATTTAGAACTATAATTGTCTACAACAACAAGGTAGATGAAGCGTCATTCAGTTGGTAAAAATTCTTTTTGGATCACGCATGCAGGTCCTAGATGATGAAAAACCATGGCATGGTATGCACTTCATCTAGAAACCAGCCATGCTGGAGACACCCGTTGGTCGCCACTTCTATTTTTTGAGTGAGCCAGGGCGGCCGAACACCACCGACTCATCGGAATAGGGTCGACCCAAATTTAGGTTTTGATGCTTGTAATAGCCATTACCTTGGCATGCACATTTGTGAGCATAGTTAGTCTCATGCTTAGTAAATTATGCAATGTATTGATCTAAAGTCACCTTTCTTCTTCTTCAAAATAGAAACGAGGCCGCATGTCCAGTTTATTTTTCTTTGAACCAATAAAATCTAGATATTCTAATAACATGCTAAAAGTGTGTGTAACACTAAATGATGCTATTTGAAAAGGCAATGTTGTGTTACTACTCTCTAGTGTTTGTTGGTTCAAAGACGATGCTAAATGATGCTATTTGGAAAGTCGATGGAATAGGGAGACAACGGAAGAGGATAGCGTGAAAGGAAACATTTTCTTGTGGGCGAGGCGAATATTACCTCCTATATATTTTTCATTATTTATTGCTCAAGTATTGTTTTCCAATCTCTAACATTATTCGTTATCAATATATTTATTTTCCTTCCATTTTGAGTTTTTTGGAAATAAATACAAAATTTTCTAATTCCATACCAACAAAGACTGTACAAGTGAAAATCACGACGCACGATAAGAAGATCCTGGATGATTGGAAATAGTTTCCACCCTGATGAATAAGGGTAGGAAGAAGATTTTGCTAGCCTGGTGAGAGCTAGGTTGGACTGACTAACAACTAACTGACTGCCTGCCTTTCGCAGGTTACAACTGTTATTTACAACATGCTAGACAGAGCGCTGATCAGATGATGGTAATGATGGTCATGTAGGTTCCTAGATGACAAGTGGTACGACATCATTACACCCTATCTCTAAAAGTTATGGGGGATCTCCTTCAGCCTGGAGTACCGTGCATCCACCACACCTGAAACCAAAGAACGTTTCCATCGGCAAGCAGAAGGAAGCATCCAGATGTTCTTCATAAACTGAATTCAAGACAGGAAAAAACACTCTCCAGATGTATTTGAGAATGGGGACTTACTTTAGTACGCACAGTCCGAGCCAATGGCACTGTTGTAAGGGGGTACCATCACATCGAAAATAGCACAAGGGGTAAGCGCCATGAAGCTCTGCAGGTTGCCTTCGTTTTCAGGGTACAAACTATGGTATCAGCTGAAGCATCAACAATAGTGTTTATGTTTATCTTTGCTAGACGAGCCCCTGAAGTGAGTGGTCAGGACAAGAAATAGATCAACAAATGATTTGTCAGTGATGGGAGCATTACTAAGGAAAAGAACGAAATAGAGGAAGAAGGAATGAAACTACAAACCTACCATCTGAGGTGGTGACCACATTAGTGCCATCCTCTAAGTTACTTCTAGCCCAGTCATATGACAAAAGGTGCATGGAACCATAGAGCATCCTACTGAAGACGGTTATCCCGGGTTGGTTGTGCAGAAGAATGAAAGCATGCTCGGGTAAGCAAAAGATACCCAATTTTAGAACTATAATTATCTACAACAACAAGGTAGACGAAGCGTCATTCAGTTGGTAACAATTCTTTTTGGATCATGCATGGAGGTCCTATACAATGAAAACCATGGCATTGGTATACACTTCATATGCTAGAGACGCCCGCTGGCCGCCACTTCTGTTTTTTGAGTGAGCCAGGGCAGCCGGACACCACTGACTCATCGGAATAGATGGGTCGACCCAAATTTGCGTTTCGATGCTTGTAATAGCAATTACCATGGCATGCACATCTGTGAGCATAGTTAGTCTTGTGTTTAGTGAATTATGCAATGTATTGATCAAAAGTCACCTTTCTTCTTGCTCAAAATAGAAACGAGGCCGCATGTCCAGTTTATTTTTCTTTGAACCAATAAAATCTAGATATTCTAATAACATGCTTAAAGTGTCTAACACTAAATGATGCTATTTCAAAAGACAATGTCGTGTTACTACTCTGTAGTGTTTGTTGGTTCAAAGACGATGCTAAATGATGCTATTGCAAAAGTCGATGTAATTGGAAGACAACGGAAGAGGAGAGCGTGAAAGGAAACTTCTTCTTGTGGACGAGGCGAATATTACCTCCAATTTGTTTTTCATTATTTATTTCTCAAGTATTGTTTTCCAATCTCTAACATTATTCATTATCAATATGTTTATTTTTCTTCCGTTTTGAGTTTTTTGTAAATAAAACCAAAATTTTCTAATTCCAGTCCAACAAAGACTGTACATGTGAAAATGACTATGCATGATAAGAAGATCCCGGGTGACTGGAAATAGTTTCAACCCTGAGGAATAAGGGTAGGAAGAAGATTTTGCTAGCCTGGTGAGACCTAGGTTGGACTGAATGACAACTAACTGCCTACCTGCCTTTCGCATGTTACAACTGTTATTTACAACATGCTAGACAGAGTGCTGATTAGATGATAGTAACGATGATCATGTAGGTTCCTAGATGACAAGTGCCATGACATCGTTACACCCTTCATCTGAAAGATTTTGGGGATTTCCTTGAGCCTGGAGTACCGTGTGTTCACCACACCTAAAACGAAAGAACGTTTTCATCAGCGAGCGGAAGGAAGCATCTAGATGTTCTTCATAAACTAAATT
>NC_041381.1:700098790-700102755 GCF_002162155.2 Triticum dicoccoides
AACCAGTGATGCTAGAGACACCCGCTGGCCGTCACTTCTGTTTTTTGAGTGAGCCAGGGCAGCCGGACACCACCGACCCATCAGAATAGGTTGGTCGACCCAAATTTCGGTTCTGATGCTTGTAAGACATTACCATGGATGCACATTTGTGAGCATAGTTAGTCTCATGTTTAGTGAATTATGCAATGTATTGATCAAAAGTCCCCTTTCTTCTTACTCAAAATAGAAACGAGGCCGAATGTCCAATTTATTTTTCTTTGAACCAATAAAATCTAGATATTCCAATAACAAGTTAAAAGTGTTTCTACCACTAAATGATGATATTTGAAAAGTCAATGTTGTGTTACTACTCTCTAGTGTCTATTGGATCAAACATGATGCTAAATGATGCTATTTGAAAAGGCGATGGAATTGGAAGACAACGGAAGACGAGAGCGCGAGAGGAAACTTCTTGTTCTGGGCGAGGCAAATATTACCTCCTATTGCATTTTCATTATTTGTTTCTCATGTAATGTTTTCTTATCTCTAACATTATTCGTTCCCAACATATTTATTTTTCTTCCATTTTTAGTTTTCTGAAAATAAAAAGAAATGTTTCTAATTACAGATCAAGCAAGACTATACACGTAGAAATAATGATGCATGATAAGATGATCCCAAACGAATGCATATAGTTTCGTCCCTAATGAATATGGGTCAAAAGAAGATTTTGCTAGCCTGGTGGGAGCTAGATTGGACTAACTGACAACTGACTGACTAACTACCTTTCGTAGGTTACAATTGTTATTTACAACAAGCTAGACAGAGCACTGATCAGATGATGGTAACAATGGTCATGCATGTTCCTAGATGACAAGTGCCGCGACATTGTTACGCTCTTCATCTGAAAGTTGTTGGGGGATCTCCTTGAGACTAGAGTACCGTGCGTCCACCACACCTAAAATTAGAGGATGTTTTCGTCAGCGAGCAAAAGCAAGCTTCAAGATGTTCTCCATAAACTGAATTCGAGGCTGGAAGAAAACATTCACTAGCTATATTTGAGAATGGGGACTCGCTTTAGTATGCACAGTTGATACGTCTCCAATGTATCTATAATTTATGAAGTATTCATGCTATCATATTATCTATTTTGGATGTTTAATGGGCTTTATTATGCACTTTTATATTATTTTTGGGACTAACCTATTAACCGGAGGCCCATCCCATATTGTTGTTTTTTGCCTATTTCGGTGTTTCGCAGAAAAGGAATATCCAATGGAGTCCAAACGGAATGAAACCTTTGGGAGAGTTATTTTTGGAATGGAAGCAATCCAGGAGACTTGGAGTAGACGTCAGGGAAGCTTCAAGGAAGCCATGAGGGTCCAGGGCTCGCCCTACCCCCTGGGCGCGCCCCCACCCTCCTGGGCCCGTCGTGGCTCCCCTGACCGACTTCTTTCGCATATATATATATATATCCATATACCCTAAAAACATCAGAGAGCACAATAGATCGGGAGTTCCTCCGCCACAAGCCTCTGTAGCCACCAAAAACCAATCGGGACCCATTCCGGCACCCTGCCGAAGGGGGGGATCCCTCACCGGTGGCCATCTTCATCATCCCGGCGCTCTCCATGACAAGAAGGGAGTAGTTCACCCTTGGGGCTGAGGGTATGTACCAGTAGCTATGTGTTTGATCTCTCTCTCTCTCTCTCTCTCTCTCTCTCGTGTTCTTGAGGTGATACGATCTTGATGTATTGCGAGCTTTGCTATTATAGTTGGATCTTATGATGTTTCTCCCCCTCTACTCTCTTGTAATGGATTGATCTTTCCCTTTGAAGTTATCTTGTCGGATTGAGTCTTTAAGGATTTGAGAACACTTGATGTATGTCTTGCCATGCTTATCTGTGGTGACAATGGGATATTCACGTGATCTACTTGACGTATGTTTTGGTGATCAACTTGTGGGTTCAATGAACTTATGCATAGGGGTCGGCACACGTTTTCGTCTTGACTCTTCGGTAGAAACTTTGGGGCACTCTTTGAAGTACTTTTTGTTGGTTGAATAGATGAATCTGAGATTGTGTGATGCGTATCATATAATCATGCCCATGGATACTTGAGGTGACATTGGAGTATCTAGGTGACATTAGGGTTTTGGTTGATTTGTGTCTTGACGTGTTATTCTAGTATGAATTCTATGATAGATCGAATGGAAAGAATAACTTCGTGTTATTTTACTACGGACTCTTGAATAGATCGATCAAAAAGGATAACTTTGAGGTGATTTCGTACCCTACAATAATCTGTTCGTTTGTTCTCCGCTATTAGTGACTTTGGAGTGACTCTTTGTTGCATGTTGAGGGATAGTTATATGATCCAGTTATGTTATTATTGTTGAGAGAACTTGCACTAGTGAAAGTATGAACCTTAGGCCTTGTTTTCTAGTATTGCAATACAGTTTACACTCACTTTTACCACTTGTTACCTTGCTGTTTTTATTTTCAGATTACAAATATTCATATCTACAATCCAAATTGCACTTGTATCACCATCTCTTCGCCGAACTAGGGTGTGTTGGGGACACAAGAGACTCTTTGTTATTTGGTTGCAGGGTTGTTTGAGAGAGACTATATTCATCCTACACCTCCCATGGATTGATAAACACTACTAGGGAAAAGCCTAGCAGCAGCGCGGGTTTTAGGCCTATCAGTAGCGGGGGAAGGAGCGCTACTGATAAGGCGCTACAGCTAAACCTTAGCAATAGCGTGCCTAGATGCACGATACTGTTAAATTGACTTAGTAGTAGCGGTTCTTCAGAACCGCACTACTGGTAATTAGTAGTAGCGCTTCCCCTTTCCCGCGCTACTACTATTATTTAGTATTTTATTTATTTTTTATTTCATGTTGTATTCATACACCTAAGAACCGCACTACTGGTAATTAGTAGTAGCGCTTCCCCTTTCCCGCGCTACTACTATTATTTAGTATTTTATTTATTTTTTATTTCATGTTGTATTCATACACCTTTACACAAGTTTTCATACAACAGGAATTTAGAGATTGTTTTTACATCATAATGAGTTATTACATCACGGGGTGAAAGAATCGTGGACTAGTTTCAAGTGGATGTCCATCGACTTGAAACTAATCCGCGGTTCTTTCACCCAATGATATAATAATATCATCATCATCATCATATCATTAACAACTTATCATCGTAATACATCGTAATACATCATTGTCATATAACACCTCCTCAAGATCATCGTTTTCATCAATGACATCACATAGCAAATTGGTCACTAGTCGTAATCACAAGTACTCCTCATTATCAACTCTAACACATTACCACATAATAAACATATTGTACCTCATAGGACCTACTACATTCGATTAAGACCTACTACATTTTCTAAGGTAAAATAGCAAAAAACAAGATAGCCCCTGACTCTCCATTCTGGAGAATGGAGATTAGCCTGTCTCCAATTCTTGCCTTTCACTGAATGTTACTTCCAAGAACCTCCTTGGGAATGTCCATACATTTCTTCCATTCTTTGATGATCATGTGTTCACCGGTTTTAGAAATCCGATATGCACAGGTGAGCTTCCTAGATTTACCTGGCAGTATGTTCAGAACTGAGAGGCGACCATTCAGAGACATCAGATGAGGCACACAATCCATCGGGAGTTTCTATTGAAAAACATAATAATAACTTCGTAGTTAGCAATGATGTACTAGTTTTACAAGTATGCAAAAGATGCGCGGATGTCGTAATAGTAAAAAATCTTACCAGGGTATCTCCAGAGAAGTTACCGTGGTTCAACACATGCACTAGTGGCACGTATTCACCATAATTTAGAGGAGTTCGATAATAGTTATTGTAATTCTCTAGAAGAGTACAAAATGCGATCAGATGATTTTTCTCCTTATACGTTAATTCGGTGCCATCGGTGTAGTGGGTTTTATCTACCATCTTCCGCACAGT
>NC_041381.1:700102765-700122233 GCF_002162155.2 Triticum dicoccoides
TTTGAAGAATCAAAATAAGCTGTCAATGGAAATAAACAATCAACTACTTGGAGATAAGCAATATAAATTAGTTAATAACTATGTTTGAGAAACTCACATAGCGGTACAATCGGAAGCGTATCAACAAGGACCCAAATGTCCATATTGTCTTGCTCGATGTCAGGATCACCAAGATCCATTGTGATAATCATACCCTTATAAAAACCATACATTTTGCAAAGTGCTTCCCAATTTTGGTAACCAAAATGGGTTACGCTCTGAGCATTGCACAGATTTACTTCAAAATCCATATCATGATGGGTCCTTAGGTGTATTTTCTTTGTTTCAAAATTTTCATGGTCTTCAAAACCCATCCTCTCCAAGACAAAGCGTCTTGCATGGCATGGAATAAGCTAGTCGAATTGTAAAATATGAAAATTAGACGTTGAAATAGTTGAAGTCATGCTTAATTATGAAAAGAACACTTGTCGTTGTTGCGTACCATTTCAACATCGAAGGTCTCCTCGAGCTTAATGCTGAAGCGCCGATCTTCGTCCAGCTCAACGAACCTGTCGCACATACCTCGATCGTCGTGGCACCAGCTGCACTGCCCCAGGAGACTGTCGTCGTCCGAGTATGACATTTCCTATGTTCATAATTCAAAGATTAAACATGTACATATTCTAGCACAAGTCATGCGAGTATTCACGAAAAAATTCGGCATGACCTTTGCTAAAAAAGGACATATCGAGCGCCTGAAATTTGCCGGAACAGAAATTAATCAACACTCCGGCAAAACATAGGCCACTCGGAGATGTAAAATGAACATGAACGGCCACTTGGGCAACCACATATCCTATTTGAGCAACAACACAAGATATACAAGGATATTTGGCTGGTCTCACCTCGATGTCGGAGGGGTCGGTGACTGAGACGACGACGGGGATGTCGGAAGGGGTCGGTGACGGGGACGACGGTGGTCACCTGAAACCGTATAAGTTATCACTAATACATCCCGAATAATTGTTTAAACTAAAAAAATAACAACAAATATAACATGTTCAACTAGTTTTATTAATTCAACTAGTTCTTACTAAATATAAACTTACTATAAATAGAAAAAAACTAGTTCTTTCTAAAAATAAAGTAGTTCAACTAGTTATATTAATCATCTTACTAAAAATACATTAGTTCTATTAATTCAACTAGTTCAACTAGTTTATTAATTTACTTAGTAAACTAGTTCAACTACAACTAAAGTAGTTCAACTACAACTACTATTAATCATACTGCCCTAGTTAACTAAAAATCTAGTACTAACTAAGCAACATCTAGTACTAGCTATGAACCCTAAATTAACATCTACTACTACTAATTCTAGTACTAACTAGTGGCAGGGGTGGGGGCGACGGAGAGGTAGCTAGGGGCGGCGAGGGCGGGATCGGGATCGTGAGGCGGCGGTGCTGGGTGGGCTTGGGTGGCGGCGGTGACATCGAGGGCGGTGGGAGGAGGGCTGCCGGTGGCGGAGGGAGGAGGGACGGCCGCAAGCGGAGGGAGGAGGGCGGCGTCGGAGGAGGGAGGGGCGGCCGCAGGCGGAGGGAGGATGTGCGAGGAGGAGGGAGGAGGGACGAAAGGAGGCGAGTACCTCGGCGGCGGACGGACGAATGCGGCGGCGGCGGCGACGCACGACGATGGTTATCGGCACGCGGGCGAGAGTGAGAGTGTGAGTGAGAGAGAGGGTCGGTCGTGCGCGTGGGGATAAGGTAGGGATAGTTGTAGCGCGTTTGCCGAAACGCGCTACAGCTAATCTGAATAGCAGTAGCGCGGTTCATTATAGGGCGCTGCTGCTATAACTAGCGGGGGGCGAGGTCATGGCAATTAGAGGAGTAGCGCGTTTTGCGGAGGACGCGCTACTGCTATTTTCCTTTCAGCAGCACGTTTTTCTATCACGCGCTACTGCTAAGTAGCAGTAGTGTTGTATTTTGAGCAGCGCTGCTGGTAAGTTTCTGTGTATTGGCTTTTCCCTAGTAGTGAAACCTTAGGTCATCCACTTGAGGGAAATTTCCTACTGTCCTACAAACCACTGCACTTGGAGGCCAAACAATGTCTACAAGGAGAAGGTTGTGTAGTAGACATCCAGCTCTTTTCTGGCGCCGTTGCCGGGGAGGTGAGTTCTTGAAGGTATATCCTTAGATCTTGCCATCGAATCTTTTAGTTTCTTGTTCTATCACTAGTTCAGTTTATAAGAGAAAAACAACAAAAAAATGGAATTGAGTTTGCCTCATACACTTCATCTTTTTAATATATTTCGTGAGAATGATGGTAAAGAAAATTGTGCTCAAGTGCTAGAATAAGAAGTCTATAAAATGTTTAGCACTAAATCTTTGAATCAAGAGCATGATTGCAATGTTATTAGTATGAATTCTTTGAATATCCATGATGCTAATGATATGCAAAGCCACAAGCTTGGGGATTCTATGTTTGATGAATATGATACTTTTTGTCCCCCAAGTTTTGATGATAATATTTATTATGATGAAAGCATGCCTCCTATTTATGATGATTATATTGATGAAAGTGGATTTGGAGAGGTCATGACTTTATTTTGTGATGAATCCACTATTTCGGAAGAGGTTACAATTGATTATGAGAACAAAGTTGCTATCTATGATGATTATTGTGATGACTTGTATGCTATTAAGAATAATGATAACCATGAAACTCATCATGATTTTAGTTTTCAATTGGATTATGCCTCACATGATAATTATTTTGTTGAGTTTGCTCCCACTACTATTCATGAGAAGAAATTTGCTTATGTGGACAGTAGTAAAATTTCTATAAAAGTAGATCATGAAAAGAATAGTTTAGGTGCTGGTTATATGTTTGAATTCATTCATTATGATACTGAAAATTATTATTATAGAGGATCATATGCTTCTACATATTGCAATAATATCAAGTTTCCTCTCTATGTGTTGAAAATCTTGAAGATTTGCTTGTTTTACCTTCCTATGCTAGTTGATTATTGTTCCCATAAGTTGTTCGCTTACAAAATACCTATGCATAGGAAGTGGGTTATACATAAATGTGTTAGTCATATTCTTCATGGTGCTCTCTTTATGTTTCAATTCCTATCTTTTATGTGAGCATCATTGAATCATCATGCCTAGCTAGGGGCGTTAAACGATAGCGCTTGTTGGGAGGCAACCCAATTTTACTTTTGTCCTTTGATTTTGCTCCTGTTTAGTAATAAGTAATTCATATAGACTCTTTTTAGATGTGGTTTTATGTTTTAGTTAGTGTTTGTGCCAAGTAGGACCTTTGGGAAGACTTGGGTGAAGTCTATGCGTTCTTGCTGTAAAAAACAGAAACTTTTGCACTGACGAGATTAGCTGCCATGTTTTACTGGAGAGTGATTTTAGGTTGATTCTTTCTGAAGTATATTAATAGACAAATTCCTCAGGTCCACCAATTTATTTAAGAATTTTTGGAGTTACATAAGTATTCGAATGATAAATATTACTCCAGACTGTTGTGTTTTTGACAGATTCTGTTTTCATTGTGTTGTTTGCTTATTTTGATGAATCTATGAGTAGTATCAGAGGGTATGAACCATAGAGAAGTTGGAATACTGTAGATATTTCACCAATATGAATTTAGAATGAGTTCACAACAGTACCTAAGTGGTGATTTATTTTCCTATACTAACGGAGCTTACTAGTTTTTTGTTGAGTTTTGTGTTGTGAAGTTTTCAAGTTTTGTGTAAAGATTCGATGGACTATGGAATAAGGAGTGGTAAGAGCCTAAGCTTGGGGATTCCCAAGGCACCCCAAGGTAATATTCAAGGACAACCAAGAACCCAAGCTTGGGGATGCCCCGGAAGGCATCCCCTCTTTCGTCTTCGTTCATCGGTAACTTTACTTGGAGCTATATTTTTATTCCCCACATGATATGTGTTTTTCTTGGAGAGTCATTTTATTTTGTTAGTATTTTCTTGCTGTTATTTAGAATAATGTTTTGCATCTATATTTTCAATAAAAATGTAAAGGATAGTGTTTACCATTCTTATTTTGCAAGTATACATGTTGCTGTTTCAAAACAAAAAGTTTACCGCTGTTGCAGAAATTCCCTAGAAAAGTCAGATAATGGTATAATATTGAAGCTTTTTTCATATTGAGCTGTGATAAATATTCTACAGTGTAGTATTTTTCTCATAATTTTTGGTGTTAGGGAAGTATGAATAATCTTGCATTCTTTACAGACTATACTGTTTTGGCAGATTGGTGTTATGTTTGCATTGTTTGCATATGTTTGCTTGTTTAATGATTCTATTTGAGGATAAGAGTATTAAATATGTAGAGACATATAGTATGCAATGTTTAATAATAATTTTAGTGATTTGCTACAGTAGAAAATGATAAAGTGTTTGCATTGGTTTATAGTAACTTATCTCACGAGTTCTTGTTGAGTTTTGTGTGGATGAAGTTTTTGAGATTTAGGAAAACCGTGATAGGAGATGAATTAAGGAGACACAAAAGCTCAAGCTTGGGGATGCCCAAGGCACCCCAAGATAACATTATAATAAGTCTCAAGCACCTAAGCTTGGGGATGCCCGGTAGGCATCCCACCTTTCTTCTTCAACAATTTTCGGTTAGTATCGGTTGAACCTAAGTTTTTGCTTCTTCACATGATGAGTGCTATCCTTGAAATGTCGTTTTATTTTGTTTTTCTTGCTGTTTGAATAATATCCCAAGATCTGAAATTCTTAAATGAGAGAGACTCTTCACATAGCTACATAATTATTTAACTACTCATTGATCTTCACTTATATATTTTTGGAAGTAGTTTGTCATTTACTCGTGTGCTTCACTTATATCTTATGAGTAAATGGTTGAATGATTTGAATATCATAAATATGAAATTATATATGTTTCATATGCTTATCTCACGGGGAGTAGTGACTTCACATATAAGAAGTAGAGGTGGTAAATTTATTGAAGGTTAGCAAACATTGTGTTGTCACTTGAACAATTCATAAAAGAATATTCAGGGAAGAGAGATTTCACATATAAATATACTATCTTGGACATATTTTGTAATTGTGAGCACTCATTGAAATATGACATGCTAAAAAGTTGATGTTGGACAAGTAAGACAACTTAATGGGTTATGTTTTCCTATATCTGAAACATTATATTTTCTTGGATCATCCAACATGCTGGGCTTGCCTTTCCCTCTCATGCTAGCCAAATTCTTTGCACTAAGTAGAAATACTACTTGTGCTTCCAAACATCCCTTAAACTAGTTTTGCCATGAGAGTCCACCATACCTACCTAAGGATTGAATAAGATCCTTCAAGTAACTTTTCATCGGTGCATGCAAGAAAAATTGCTCTCTAAATATGTATGATCTATTAGTGCGAAGAAAATAAGCTTTATACGAACTTGTGATAGGGAAGAAATAAAAGCGATGGACTGCATAATAAAGGTCTTTATCACAAGCAGCAATATAAAGTGACGTTCCTTTGCATTAATATTTTGTGCATCCAACCATAAAAGTGCATGACAACCTCGGCTTCCCTCTGCGAAGGGCCTATCTTTTACTATTATCTTCTACCCTTATACAAGAGTCATGATGATCACCACCTTTCCTTTTTACTTTTTTTCCTTTGGAAAGCACTTTGTGTTGGGGTGATCTGGATATATATATCCACTTGGATGTAGGTGTTCATAGTTTATTATTGTTGACATTACCCTTGAGGTAAAAAGTTGGGAGGCGAAACTATAAGCCCCTATCTTTCTCTGTGTTCGATTAAAACTTTGAACCCATAAATATCACGTGAGTGTTAGCAATTGTGAAAGATTAAATGATAGTTGAGTTTGTGGAGTTCGCTAAATCAAAGCTCTGACATAGACCCTTCCTGAAAATAAGATGAATTGCAATTGTTTGATGACTGAGAATGTAGTTTGCTAGTTTTCAAGAAAATTTATGGTCTATGCTTTAACATGTGAATAGCTTGTTACTTGACCATGAAAAGTTTTATGAGATGAGCTATTATTATGACATATAATGATGCTAGAAAAGGTGACCGAACTTATCATTGATCAAACTTATGCACCTGCTAGCATTCACACTTCATAAATTCTTTCTTTTATCATTTACCTACTCGAGGACGAGCAGGAATTAAGCTTGGGATTGGCACACGTTTTCATCTTGACTCTTCGGTAGAAACTTTGGGACACTCTTTGAAGTACTTTGTGTGGGTTGAATAGATGAATCTGAGATTGTGTGATGCGTATCATATAATCATGCCCATGGATACTTGAGATGACATTGGAGTATCTAGGTGACATTAGGGTTTTGGTTGATTTGTGTCTTAAGGTGTTATTCTAGTATGAACTCTATGATAGATCGAACGGGAAGAATAACTTCGTGTTATTTTACTACGAACTCTTGAATAGATCGATCAGAAAGGATAACTTTGAGGTGGTTTCGTACCCTACAATAATCTCTTCGTTTGTTCTCCGCTATTAGTGACTTTGGAGTGACTCTTTGTTGCATGTTGAGGGATAGTTATATGATCCAGTTATGTTATTATTGTTGAGAGAACTTGCACTAGTGAAAGTCTGAACCTTAGGCCTTGTTTCGTAGCATTGCAACACCGTTTACACTCGCTTTTACCACTTGTTACCTTGCTGCTTTTATATTTTCAGATTACAAATACTCATATCTACCATCCATATTGCACTTGTATCACAATCTCTTGGCTGAACTAGTGCACCTATACAATTTACTATTGTATCAGGTGTGTTGGGGACACAAGAGACTCTTTGTTATTTGGTTGCAGGGTTGTTTGAGAGAGACTATCTTTATCCTACACTTCCCACGGATTGATAAACCTTAGGTCATCCACTTGAGGGAAATTTGCTACTGTCCTACAAACCACCGCACTTGGAGGCCCAACAACGTATACAAGGAGAATGTTGCGTAGTAGACATCAACAGCTCCAGCCAGCAGCGCTATTGTAAGGGGGTACCAACACATCAGAACTAGCGCATGGGGTAAGCGTCGTGAAGAAGTAGAGGTTGCTTTCGTTTTCATGGTAAAGAAGTATGGTATTGGCTGAAGCATTGACAACATTGTTTATGTTTATCTTTGCTACACGAGCCCCTAAGTGAGTGGTCTGGACAAGAAATAGATCAACAAATAATTTGTCAGCGATAGGAGCCTTACAAAAGAAAAGAAAGAAATAGAGGAACAACGAATGAAACTACAAACATGCCATCTAAGGTGGTGAGCACATTAGTGCCAGCCTCTGAGTTACTTCAAGCGCAGTCATATGACATAAGGTGCATGGAACCGAAGAGCATCTTACTGAAGACGGTTATCCTAGGTTGGTTGTGCATAGGAATGAAAGCATGCTTGGGTATGCAGAAGATACCCAAATATTGAACTATACTTATCTAAAACAACAAGGTAGACGAAGCGTCGTTTAGTTGGTAACAATTCTTTTTGGATCACGCATGCAGGTTCTAGACGATTAAAAACCATGGCATTGGTATGCACTTCATATGGAAACCAGCCATGTTGGAGACACTCGCTGGCCGCAACTTCTATTTTTTGAGTGAGCCAGGGCAGCCGAACACCACCGACCCATCGAATAGATGGGTCGATCCAAATTTGGGTTTCGATGCTTGTAATAGCCATTGCCATGGCATGCGCATTTGTGAGCATAGTTAGTCTCGTGTTAGTGAATTATGCAATGTATTGATCAAAAGTCACCTTTCTTCTTGCTCAAAATAGAAACGAGGCCGCATGTCCAGTTTATTTTTCTTTGAACCGATAAAATCTAGATATTCTAATAACATGATAAAAGTGTGTCAGACACTAAATGATGCTATTTGAAAAGGCAATGTTGTGTTACTACTCTCTAATGTCTATTGGTTAAAAGACGATGCTAAATGATGCTATTTCGAAAGTCGATGGAATTCTAAGACAACGGAAGAGGAATGCATCAAAGGAAACTTCTTCTTGTGGGCGAGGCGAATATTACCTCCTATTTCTTGTTCATTATTTATTGCTCAAGTATTATTTTCCTATCTCTAACATTATTTGTTCCCAATATATTTATTTTTCTTACATTTTCAGTGTTTTGAAAATAAAAACAAAAAAGTCTAATTCCAGACCAACAAAGACTGTACATGTGAAAATCAAGACGCGTGATAAGAAGATCCCGGTCGACTAGAAATAGTTTCAACTTTGTTGAATAAGGGTAGGAAGAATATTTTGCTAGCCTGGTGAGAGCTAGGTTGGAATGACTGACAACTAATTGACTGCCTGCCTTTCGCATGTTACAACTGTTATTTACAACATGCTAGACAGAGTGTTGGTTAGATGATGGTAACGATGGTCATGTAGGTTCATAGATGATAAGTGCCATATGACATCGTTACACCCTTCATCTGAAAGTTGTTGGGTAATCTCCTTAAGCCTGGACTACCATGCGTCCACCACACCTGAAACCAGAGGACGTTCACATCAGCGAGAAGAAGCAAGCATCCAAATGTTCTTCATAAACTGAATTCAAGAGTGGAAGAAAACACTCACCGGCTGTATTTGAGAATTGGGACTCGCTTTAGTTCGCGCAATCCCAACAATCATCCCTATTGTAAGGCGGTACCATCACATTGAAAATAGCGCATGGGGTAAGCGCCGTGAAGTAGTGAATGTTGCCTTAATTTTCATGGTACAGAACTATGGTATCGGCTGAAGAATCAACAATAGTGTATATGGTTATCTTTGCTAGACGAGCCCCTAAAGTGTGTGGTCTGGACAAGAAATAGATCAACAAATGATTTGTCAGCAATAGGAGCATTACTAAAGAAAAGAAAGAAATAGAGGAACAAGGAATAAAACTACAAACCTACCATCTAAGGTGGTGAGCACATTAGTGCCAACCTCTGAGTTACTTCTAGCCTAGTCATACGACATAAGGTGCATGGAGCCGAATAGCATCCTACTGAAGACGATTATCCCGAGTTGGTTGTGTAGAGGAATGACAGCATGCTTGTGTAAGCAGATAATACCCAAATTTAGAACTATAATTATCTACAACAACAAGGTAGACGAAGCGCCGTTCGGTTGGTAACAATTCTTTTTGGATCACGCACGCAGGTCCTTGTCGGTGTACTAGAGTAGGGGCACCCTAGTATCCCGAACTTGTGCACGGGCAGTTGCAGCCACCCGGGGCAAGGCTTGCCGGGTGACCGCCAAGGTCCTCCGCAGTTCCTGTGGAGCCATTCAAGAGCAAAGTATCCAAGCCAAGGAGACAAGGCCCCGGCAAGAGGAGCTTGCCGGGAAGGCCCACCAAGGCATCTCAAGGAGTTTTCCGCGACGCGCCACGCGTCCCGGCAAGGCCCGGGGGGTGACAAGCCTCCGGACGTGACAAGACAACGACCGCGACAAGGCACTTGCCGCGGCACGCTACCACCCTGTACCTACGCTCCAGCGCATCCACCAACGTGTCGCCCTGGGGCCTTTCCAGGCGCGCGTGGAGAGAGGCTGTGCAACCAGCGGTACGCGGTGGCAAGCGGCGCTGACAAGATTGCCATCATGGCGAGCGGTGGCGCCCCTGACGGTCGCTTTCTTCACTGTTTTGGGCGACATAGACGGGCATTTAATGCCTTTGTCCCCTGCCGTCAGGGTTAGGTAGGAAACACTGTACAGGTAGCTGTACCAACCGCAAGTCCTTTTCCATTTTTACCCTTGTCTACGTTGCCACCTGTCGGTGACCCCTTGAGCATATAAAAGGAGGCCCATGCGCAACATAGAGGGGGGGTTCAAGGTTCGAGGCCAGAGAACACTCACGCTCAGTCTCGTAAGCAGCTAGAGTGTATTGTAGCACTCAGCGCTCCCAAGCAAGAACTCAATACAATCAGACAAGCAGCAGTAGGAGTATTATCTCTCCGGAGAGCTCCGAAGCTGGGTAAACCGCTCGTGTGCTTCGCCTCGATCTGCTCTTCGCGCGATCTCCGCCCCCCGCCGAACCGAAAGGGGCTCGATCCGCCGGTCCCATAGGTGTTCGTGGATCAGTTTCCCTGACATCTTTAGCGCGCCAGGTAGGGGGCGTCGAGATTGTGTGAACCTGATCCGGCGTTCATGCGAGCTAGATCTTCATCTTCTTCATCGACATGCCACCGAAGAAGAAGACTTCGGCGGCAACTGTTCCGTCCTCGTCGATCCCACCACCACCGGAGCAAACGGGTGGTGGGGTAGACGCCGGCGGAAGAACGGACATCGACGAGGGAGCTCACGGTGATACCAGGTCCAAGGATAAGGCTGCATAGACCTCGGCGTCCGTACAAGCACCGCGCCCATCTCAGGAGGCGCAGGACCGACAGCGTCATGGTATTCGCAGTACCATACGCTTGTTGGACCAAGATCGAGCTGGAGGATCTCGGGGTGCTCAAGATCAACGTGCACGCCAACATGCTGGCACGAGCGAGGCACGGTCGCCTGGACGGGATACTGCTCCTTCTAACATAGTTAGGAGTCCGAGCACATCCCGCTCCTCGCACCGTTCGCCTCTGCCGCCCACCACTCCAGCAGAAGCTTTGGCGCAAGCTCAACTGCTCCTGGATTACCCTCCAACGGCAGACAAGATTGATGAATGGAGGGCCAGCATTCAGAGTCTCATCGGCTTCGCCAACGGTGACACTTCGTGGCAGCCGAATACATCGCTGCCACGGCAGGATTGCCAGGCACGAACCGATGGCGACAAAACTGGTGGGGGTGCAAGCACCAAGCACTCTCCGCCCAGAAGGCCAAGATCACCGACTCACCGAATCCACCTCGACAGCGACTCCACCGCATCATCAGATCCACGAGCTCGTCGCGATCAACGCCAAGTTATTCACGAATGACAACAAGAAGACGCTCAAACTCGCATCGAGCGCCGAAGAGAAGCGCGGCGTCAATCAGACCAGCGCGCTGGACCCTCTGTCGACATGCATGCGCCAGGGGAACCAGGTGACTTGCCGTACGCGGTAGGTTGCCCTGCGTTCACTCGTGAGCTGCGGCAGGTCCAGTGGCCCAGCACGAAGAATTTCAAGCCAGACGTGCCAGAGAAGTACGACGGCAAGTCGCATCCGTCGGAGTTCCTCAGCATCTACACCATCACGGTGCAAGCTGCTGGGGGGCGGGACGACAAGATCCTTGACAACTACTTCCCGCTGGTACTCAAGCCCAATGTCAGATCCTGGCTCATGCACTTGCCGAACAACTCCATATCCTCCTGGGCAGACCTATGCCAACAGTTTGTCGGCGCTTTTACAGGCGGCCACAAGCCTCCTGGCCAAGAAAGCGACCTTCATATGCTCGCCCAGAAGGAAGGAGAGCCCCTGCGCAAGTACATTCAAAGATTCAGCCGCGTACAACAAAACATCCCAGATGTCCACCCTGCCGCGGTAATCAGCGCGTTCCATCAGAACGTGCGAAACCGCAGGATGCGGGAGGAGATGGCGATGTGCAAGATCAAAGACGTCAGTGAGCTATATGCCCTGGCTGACAAGTGTGCGCGTGCTGAGGAGGGGAGGAGACTCCCCGGAGAGAATACAGAAGCAGCAGGATCAGATAGTGAGGGGACCGCTCCGGCAAAGAAAAACCGGCGGCGGGACAGCAGGAAAAAGAAAGGCAAAGATGTGCTAGTTGTTGAGCAGTCCGGCAACGGAAGTGGTGTCAAGAAAGCCAAAGACGGTAGCTCCGGCGGCACCAACTACCAGGCTGTGGCAGTTGTCGACAAGCAGGACGGCACCAACAAGCAGTACTGCAAGATCCACCGCACCAAGGGCCATGACCTCCAGAGCTGCAAGAAGGTCGAGCAGCTTGTGGAACAGCAAAAGGCTGAATACGAGCGGCGCGACAAGGAGAAAGCCCAGGAAGGTGCTGGAGGAGCCGGCAAGAAACGCCCCGGCCAAGGAGGACGCCGCGGCAAGGCCAAGCAGCGGCAAGGAGACCGACCTCCACGCGGCCGCGACAAGGATGAAGATGACGACGAGGATGAAGATATGGATGATGACGAGACCGATGAGCAGGAGTTCCAGAAAGCCACAGAGGTCCTGTGCGTTGACGGCGGTGCTTCTCTACATACTTCACACCGCCAGCTCAAGCAGTGGGTGCGGGAAGTCAATGCAGTGGAACCACCCGTCGAGTCACGCAGGCCTCTGAAATGGTCCAGCACGCCTATCATCTTTGATATTGAGGACCACCCTAATCGCATAACTGCGGTCGGGTGCTTGCCGATGTTGGTTTCACCAACTATCCGCAACCTCAAGGTCACTAAGATGCTAGTTGACGGCGGGGCCAGTTTGAACCTGATCTCCTCCGCGGTACTCCAGAAACTCCAGATCCCTGATAGTGAGCTTGAAGAGACCGGCACGTTCCAAGGAATCAATCCGGGAAGGAGCAAGCCGAAGGGAAAGATCATGTTGCCAGTGACATTTGGCAGCGAGTTGAACTTCAGAACTGAGAGGGTCACTTTTGACATCGCTGACTTTCCATTGCCTTACAATGGGATACTCGGCCGTCCAACGCTCGCCAAATTTATGGCGGCCTCTCACTATGCATACAACATGCTGAAGATGCCAGGCCCGATAAGTGTCATCTCTGTCCCTGGCGACAAGAAGGATGCCCTTATCTGCGCCGACAAGATCTACCGGGAAGCAGCAGCCGCAACAGATCGCAAGTCACTTGCCGCTGAAGCTCCCGGGGCAAAGAAGACCAAGTCCGGCAAGAGTTCTGATGCCCACTCCGCCAAGCGCACCTCTTCGGAGTGCTGCGCTACCGTCGAGGATGCACCATCGAGCTCCACCGGCAAGTGTAAGAAGACAATGGTAGCTCCACCAGAGAC
Source organism: Triticum dicoccoides (assembly GCF_002162155.2). Classification (NCBI taxonomy): domain Eukaryota; kingdom Viridiplantae; phylum Streptophyta; class Magnoliopsida; order Poales; family Poaceae; genus Triticum; species Triticum dicoccoides. The sequence goes on from NC_041381.1 coordinate 700,115,655, forward strand.
CAAGAAGGTGACCGCCAGGGAGGACGGCACTGGTGGTACTTTCACCATCAGTGCCACTCTCGACCCTAAATAGGAAAGCGTGCTCATTGCTTTCCTGCGGGCGAACGTCGACGTGTTTGCATGGCAACCGTCTGACATCCCCGGTGTTCCTAGGAAAGTAATCGAGCACCACCTTGCCGTCTGTCCTCATGCACAGCCCATCAAGCAGAAAGTCAGGAAGCAAGCAGTGGAGCGCCAAGAATTCATTGCAGAAGAAATCAAGAAATTGGAAGCAGCAGGCCTTGTCAGGGGAGTGCTCCATCCTACGTTGTTGGCCAATCCTGTTGTCGTGCGCAAAGCTAACAGGAAATGGAGGCTTTGTATCGACTTTACCAATGTCAATAAAGCTTGTCCCAAAGACCCATTTCCCTTACCGCGCATCGACCAGATTGTTGACTCCACGGCCGGATGTGACTTGCTTTCATTTCTTGATGCATACTCAGGATACCATCAGATCTTCATGGCAGAAGAGGATGAAGAGAAGACCGCATTCATTACCCCATGTGGCACATACTGTTTTGTACGGATGCCTTTCGGTTTAAAGAAAGCTGGTTCAACATTTGCAAGGGTAGTCCATTACGCTTTTGAGCCACAAATGCATAGAAATGTGGAAGCCTACATGGATGAAATAGTGGTCAAGAGCAAGGACAAGGCGACTCTGATTCAAGATTTAGATGAAACCTTTGCAAATCTGCGCAAGATCAACCTCAAGCTTAACCCCGAGAAGTGTGTGTTTGGGGTCCCCTCCGGCAAGCTTCTCGGGTTCTTCGTGTCTCAGCGGGGAATTGAAGCCAATCCCGACAAGATCAAGGCCATCGAGCAGATTGAAGCACCAAAGCGCGTCAAGGATGTACGAAGACTTGCCGGTTGCATAGCTACTCTCAGCAGGTTTATCTCTAGGTCTGCTAAGCGCGCCCTGCCATTTTTCAAAATATTGAAAAAGGCAGGTCCAATGAAATGGTCTCCGGAAGCGGAGGCTGCGCTGCAGGACTTAAAGAGATACCTGTCCTCCACTCCAACACTTGTCGCACCTAAACCACAAGAGAAGTTGCTTCTATATATAGCGGCAACCAATCAAGTGGTTAGTGCTGCGTTAGTGGCGGAGAGGGAGGCGGATGATGAGCCAGCAACCACGGCAGATGCATCCAGCGACAAGCAGGGGGCTTCACCGGCAAGCTCTGGTCCCGACAAAGATGGATCTGTGCAGGCGCATGGGAAGATGCAGAAAAGGATGGTGCAGCGCCCAGTTTACTTTGTCAGTTCCCTTCTGCAGGGAGCTAGGTCAAGGTACTCTGGTGTGCAGAAATTGCTTTTCGGCCTTCTCATGGCCTCGAGAAAGCTGCGCCATTACTTTCAAGCACATGAGATTACAGTCGTCACTCATTTTCCGCTGAAGAGGATACTGCAAAATCCAGAAGCAACAGGCAGGATTGTGGAGTGGGCACTGGAACTGTAAAGCTTTGGCCTCAAGTTTGAGAGCACTTCAACTATCCAAAGCAGAGCGTTGGCAGAGTTCATAGCAGAATGGACGCCAACACAAGATGAAGAAATTCCGGAGACAAGCATCCCCGTCAAGGAAGCGAGCAAAGAGTGGCTGATGTACTTTGATGGTGCCTTCTCGCTGCAAGGCGCCGGTGTGGGCGTGCTGCTTGTCGCACCCACCGGAGAGCACCTCAAGTACGTAGTCCAGATGCACTTTCCCAAGGAGCAAGCAACGAACAATACCGCAGAGTATGAAGGTTTGCTTGCCGGTCTCAGAATCGCAGCAGACCTTGGGATCAAGAAGCTCATTGTTAGGGGTGACTCACAGCTTGTCGTCCGCCAAGTTAACAAGAATTATCAGAGTCCGTTGATGGAAGCTTACGTTGAAGAAGTGAGGAAGCTAGAAGAGCACTTTGATGGCCTACAGATGGAACATGTTCCAAGAGCTCAGAACGACATTGCCGATGGCCTGCCAAAGTGCGCCGCACTTAAGTTACATGTGGAACCAGGGATCTTTGTGCTCAAGCTGACTCAACCATCTGTAACACCGTCAACTGGACAGAGCAAGAAGAGGAAGTTGATTTCCGGTGACTATTTTCCGGCAGAGCTCCCCGAAGTCGCCGCCAAGAAGGTCCCCAAAATCGACGCCAAGTGTGCTGAGGAGCAGTCTGCTCCAGTAAGCCTTAGGGTTTGTTCCGTTGAAGCAGACGCTTCCGACAAGTTTTGCTCCGGCAAGCTTGCCGGGGAACGTCAAGCTCCGGCTGAGCCGCAGGTTCTCACCGTGGAAGTGGATGTTCCCGTAGCAGCAGATGTGCCTTTTAGTCCTCGTTGTCGAGCCGCAAGCTCCAACATGGGCACAGCAGATTGTCCGTTTCCTTCAGACAGGAGAACTTCCCAAAGAGCAAGAAGAAGCGGAAAGAGTAGCCCGGCAGTCAAGTATGTACCCGTTGGCGCAAGAACACATTGTACAGAAGAAGACTCAACAGAGTGAAATTGAAGTGTATTCACCGGGAAGACGGACAAAAGCTGTTGGCAGATATACATGGAGGCATATGTGGTCACCACATTGGCGCAAGAGCACTTGCCGGCAAAGCATTCCGGCAAGGTTTCTTTTGGCCGACCGCCCTCCAGGATGCAACTGCACAAGTAACCAAGTGCGAAGCGTGCCAGTTACATTCCAAGCAGATACACCAGCCAGCTCAAGCTCTCCAGACGATCCCTTTATCCTGGCCATTTTCGGTCTGGGGGCTCGACATCCTCGGCCCTTTTCCCCGAGCGGTCGGGGGCTTTGAGTACTTGTATGTTGCAATTGACAAGTTCACAAAGTGGCCGGAAGTGGAATCAGTGAGGAAGGTGACAGCACAGTCAGCAATCAAGTTCTTCAGGTCGATTGTTTGCCGTTTCGGGATCCCTAACAGGATCATCACCGACAACGGCACGCAATTCACGAGTCGCACCTTCATGCAGTACGTCCAAGATCTTGGCGCCAAGCTCTGCTTCGCTTCTGTTGCTCATCCGAGAAGCAACGGTCAAGCGGAGAGGGCAAATGCTGAAGTGCTGCGAGGGCTCAAGACCAGGACTTTCGACAGGCTGCACAAGTGCGGAAAGAACTAGATTAAGGAGCTGTCGGTGGTTCTTTGGTCGATCAGGACGACACCAAATCGAGCCACCAGCCAGACGCCTTTTGCTCTAGTCTATGGAGCAGAGGCAGTTCTCCCCACGGAACTCGTATACGGGTCACCTCGAGTGCTCGCTTATGATCAGCTTGAGCAAGAGCAGCTGCGACAAGATGACGCGCTGCTCCTTGAGGAGGACCGTCTTCAGGCTGCTGTACGAGCTGCTCGATACCAGCAAGCTTTGCACCGCTACCATAGCCGCAAAGTTAATGCCAGAAGTCTCGAGGAAGGCGACCTTGTTCTTCGGCGCGTTTAGTCCGCCAAGAATTCCAACAAGTTGACGCCGAAGTGGGAAGGCCCTTACCGGGTGAAACGAGTCACTAGGCCTGGCGCTGTCCGCCTTGAGACCGAAGATGGCATTCCGGTGAGCAACTCCTGGAACATTGAGCATCTTCGTAAGTTTTACCCGTAAGGCGCGGTTGCCGGAACCTGTTCCGGCAACCATCTTTTGTACAAGTCTTGCCTATGTTGCATGTAATCCTTTGTACAAAGCCGGGCGCAGATCCCGTGCATAAGTAAAGCTCATGTGCTCTGCACTTTTTGTCAATTTCATGCTTTCTATATTTCTTTGCATGCATGTATCTGACACTTTGTGCAGCACATATCCCCGGTAAGCAATAACGAGCCGTAAGGCTTCATATCATTATTTTCTCTTCTTTCTTTTTCTCAAAAAGGAAAGGAAGGTTCCCTCGCACACAAGTTTGCCGGAGGGAAAGGAGAAGATAATTGTGTGGACCAGGCATCGTACGAGGAAGTTTCGCCTTGCCGGAAAGCAAACGACAGAAAAGCTAAGTTGCCAAAGTTTGAGCAATCAATTCTAAATTTTTAAGTTATCTTCCTCGAACGACAGTAGTTTGTATGGAAAACCTGTGCGCAGAGGAACCAACTCGTAGCTAGTTGTGCCCTTGCTTTGTTTCGAGTCCGCTCAACAACTTAAGTGAGCTGCGACTAGTTGCGACAAGGTTTTTTGTCGGCAGCAGCACCGCCAGCAGGCTGCTGACGTTCCGCACTCAGCGCTCGCGGCTAAGGTGCCTGCGCCGACAAGTTCCCTAAAAGCGTAGGGTAAAAACATACAAAGGAAGGAATCAAGTAAAGGAAATAACATAGCAATTGATATCCAAAATAGAGTCATATTACAAGATAACTTGTCGCGGCTCTAATAGATTGTTTTCATGACATGACTAGCAGCGACAAGGAAAAAAGAAAATGGGCGGCCTAATCTACGCGATCGCCCTCAACCCTCTTGATGCCGCTCACCTTGTCCACAATGGGTGCGACAAGGGCCTTGAGCGCTTCAAGATCGGCATCCGGCGGCAAGGACCTGAGGACGTTGGTGAGGTTGAGGCCTGGATTGCGAAAGGCCGCCTTCACCAGCACCTTCTGGAGAGCCCCTGCGCAGATCTTGCGCGACTCGTCGGCCAGCAGCTTTGGGATCTTCTCCCGGAGTCGCTGGAGGGCCGTCGCCACGCCTTCGAAGAACAAGCTGAGGTTGGCGCTCGGTTGGAGGTGCTCGTCGGACGAGTACCCGAAATCCTCCATCCCCAGCTGCGCCAGCTCCTTGTCGATGGCCGCGGCAGCATCCACAAGACCCTCGGTCCAATGCTCCATGGTCTCCCTGAAAGTGTCCTGGGCGGCAGCAGCACTCGCCAGCAGCGCCTCGTCGGCCTTGATCTTCTTCGACAAGGTCGCTTCCCGCTCCCTGGCGTCGTCCAGCGTCTGAGTCAAAGTGGCCAGCTTCAACTCGAGATCTGCATTGGAATCCTTGGCGGCGCTGAGCTCCTTGCTCCTCTCAGCGAGAAGACCCTGCAGCTCACCATGAGCGGCAGCATCCTTCTCGCGCTCACGCTTGAGCGCGGCAAGCTCCTCGCCGCTCGCCCTGAGATCGGCTTCCAGCTGCGCCACCTTCGTCTCCAGCTCCTTCTTGGCGGCCTCGGCAGCTGCGGCGGCATCCTTTGCCTCCTTGAGAGCCCCGCCAATTGCTTGCTCGCGCGCGGCAAGCTCCTCCTCGTGGCTGTCAAGATTGACCTTGCGCCGTGCCAACTCTCCTTCCTGCGCAAATAGGTTTTCAACGACAAGCCGTTGCTTCTCTTCAGCTTCAGCCCTCTCGAGGAGGAATGCTTTCCGCTCCTCGAGAAGTTGCTCCCGCTCCTCCGCCAAGGACCTGAGAGCTTCCTGCCTGAGGCCCCAGAGCTCCTCCGCGCGCTTCTCAATATCAACTCCCGCCTTCACGACAAGTGCTTCGCGGGACACCAGCTTGGCTTGTCGGGCGCGGTAGAGTGACAACAGCTTCTGCAGCAGCCGCTCCTCTTCAGGCTCGTCGCTGCTGCTGCTTGGCGCGTCGACCAGTGTCAGTCCAGCGGAGGCAAGCACTTCTCCGTCCAGCATCTCTCCTTCGACCGGCGCCCTGGAGCTTTAAGCCCAGGGGAGCTTGATGAAGATGCCGTTGCCGTCCTTCAGATAGGTGTCGGGCTGGGGCTCTTCGGAGCCTGGCGCTGCAGCAGCGGCGGAGGGATCGGCGGTCGGCGTAGCGCCTGGCACTCCTGCGGCCTCGGGGCCGTCAGTGCGATCGCCAGATCCCTCGCCGGCTTCTGCGGCGGTAGCCTCGGCGGCCTCTTCACCGGCAGGATCATCAGCGCCGGCCTCTCCTTCGGTGGTGATGGCGTCGTCAACGCTGCTGCGCGTGTTCTCCTCGCCGGCGACCTCCGTTTCCATCGGCTCCGTAGTAGATGGATCCGGCGAACGGAAAAAGGGAGAGAAATCAAGCGAACATTCAAGAAAGAAAAACAGAAGAAGAAGAACCCAAGGGAAGTTCTCAGGCAAAAGGATTACCTGTGCTAGGATCTGCGGTCGTGGTCTCAATCACCGGAGGATCGCTGGTGCTGTCCATTGCCGGAGAGCTACCCCTTGCCGGAGAATTTTCCCTTTCCGGAGAACGCTCCCTTGCCGGGGAATCCTCCCTTGGCGGAGTAGTGGAAGCAGATGGCATTTCAGGAGCGGCCTCCGGGCCCTCCTGGTGAGGCTGCTCTGCTCCTGCACAAACCAGCAATCAGATATCAGCAAAGAAGGAGCACCCATGTGAAAGCAGGAAATAAACAATACACTTACGCTGGGGGCTGCTTGGAGGAAGGGTTGCCGGGTCCGGCAAGGTGGTCTCGGACATGTCCCCTGCCATCACAGCGGGATCGTCCTTGATGACAATCACCGCGGCCTTGGCTCTCTTCGCCGCTCTCTGGGCCAGCGTCCTGAAAAGGAATAGGTTCAGAGTAAAAGCAAGTCAGATACAAGACAAAGCAACAAGATTGAAGAGTTGCAAGAACAGTGAAGAGTCTTGCTCTTCCTCTTCCTCGTCAGAGCTGAGCGCGGAGAGATCAAAGTCCGGCTC
>NC_041381.1:700122620-700260466 GCF_002162155.2 Triticum dicoccoides
GCTTGGCAGGGGCAGTGGCGGTAGACCGGGAAGACCCCGCCTCAATTGCCGCAGCGGCGTGAGGCGCTCCCGCGGCAACACTGCTTGCCGTGGTAGAGCGTGTCGCACGGCTCGGCAGCTGTTGGCTCGTCTACCGATCCGCTACGTCCCAGGCCTTGCGGAGACGCCTTCTTGGTGGAGCTGGGGGCTCGACTTGCGACGAGCTGCCTGAAGGTTCGAGCCCGACAAGCTCCCCCTCGTCGGGCTCGCTCGGCTCCTCTTCGGGCCCGACAAGTTCTTCCTCGCCGGCAAACTCCTCGCGCTCGGCAAGGCTTGCCGCCTATGCTGCCTCTGCCTCCTCCATGGTGAATCCGAACTCACCCACGGCAACGGCTGCTGCCACCTCTTCCAGCCTGGTGGCGATGCGCTGCATCTCATTATCGGTGGTGTCGCGGGTGAGGCTCTTCTTTTCATTGGGGCGGATCGGCACTTCTACCAGGCCGTCAAAGAAATCTCGCACGACGTCGTCTGCAGGCTCTTGCCAAGTCGGGGCGATTCCGTGTGAGTCGCACAATGGCATCATTGTGCGGATGCGGTCGAGCGAAGAGTTGTTGCACAACGGAACCACACCCCTCGGCAACACGAGTGGATGTTGAGGATCGTGCTTGAACGGCTCCAGGAGCATCGCATCCAGCTCTAGGACGGTGAAGTTGAAGTTGAGGCCCGGGCGCAGCCTCATGATATCCGCCGAGTTCTGGAACTCCCAGGCGGGTCTCCTCCTCTCCTGCAAGGGGGCGATGCGGCGGCGGAGAAAGTCTGCGCCAGCGGCGCCTACAGTGAGCCCGGCAAGCCTGAGGCGAAGGATCCGGGTGACGGCAATCTTCAGCCTGTCGTCTTCCGGGGCCACGTTGCTCCAATCGTTGCCGCGCACTATTGGGGCTTGGCGCAGGGCAGTAAATGGCTGCGGGTTCTCCTCGACGATCCAGCACCACTCCGCTCTCCACTCCTCCCACTTGCTGCGGAGCTCTCCCTCCAGATAAGCTTCCTTCTTGCCGACTCTTGAGATCCAAGCGATCCCGCCGGCAAGAGGCTCTCCTCTCTCAACCCGGGGCATAAAGAAGTGGCGGAAGAGGGCTACATTTGGATGGACTCCGACAAAGTTTTCGCAAAGGTGTGCGAAAACTGCCATGGTCAGAACGGCGTTGGGGGTGAAATCAAGGAGGCGGAGCCCGTAGGTGTTCATGATGTCACCGAAGAATTCAAAGAAGGGCGGGCAGAGCCCAGAGTAGAAGAACGACGCGAAGAAGGGGTACCAATTTGGAGCCAGTTCCGATGCGGCAGCCGGGAGTACCCTCGTGCGCGGATGCGCTCGCGTCTCCGTCGACCAGAAGAGGTAGTAGTACTCCCTCAGCTCCTTCGTGGCAAGCTGAGGGGGGAAGAGGGCCCGCTCCTTTCGCAGCGCCGCGAGCCGCTGCGCCTCGACCGACTTCACGCCCTTCCCCTTGTCGACTTTCGGAGCCATGGCGGAGGTGGTGGAGGAGATCGACGGCGTTGGTGGTGCTTGTGGCAACAGGGGGCGGAGCGCTGCTCTCTCTCAGCTTCGGGAAGAAAGGGGGAGCGGCGGAGATTTGGGAAATGGAGTAACAACCGGCAGGATGGGCGAACTATCCCTGTTTCCCCTGCTTATAAAGAGGGAGGAGGCGGACGTTTCGCCCTTCCGAATAAAGAAACCACCCACGATCTCTCCCATGACGCCGCATTCGACGCGTGCCATTGGGGAGGGCGCGGTGCATAAGGAGAAAGATACGGCGTAACCCGGGCCACGCGTGCCCGTGCCCTGTTTTGGGCCTGGCCCAACAGCGCTCGGCACCGTGTGTGGCCCAGGCCCGGGGGCTTCTGTCGGTGTACTAGAGTAGGGGTATCCTAGTATCCCGAACTTGTGCACGGGCAGTTGCAGCCACCCGCGGCAAGGCTTGCCGGGTGACCGCCAAGGTCCTCCGCAGTTCCTGTGGAGCCATTCAAGAGCAAAGTATCCAAGCCAAGGAGACAAGGCCCCGGCAAGAGGAGCTTGCCGGGAAGGCCCACCAAGGCATCTCAAGGAGTTTGCCGCGATGCGCCACGCGTCCCAGCAAGGCCCGGGGGGCGACAAGCCTCCGGACGCGACAAGACAACGACCGCGGCAAGGAACTTGCCGCGGCACGCTACCACTCTGTACATACGCTCCAGCGCATCCACCAACATGTCGCCCTGGGGCCTTTCCAGGCGCGCGTGGCGAGAGGCTGTGCAGCCAGCGGTACGTGGTGGCAAGCGGTGCTGACAAGATTGCCATCGTGGCGAGCGGTGGCGCCCCTGACGGTCCCTTTCTGCACTGTTTTGGGCGACATAGACGGGCATTTAATGCCTTTGTCCCCTGCCGTCAGGGTTAGGTAGGAAACACTGTACAGGTAGCTGTACCAACCGCAAGTCCTTTTCCATTTTTGTCCTTGTCTATGTTGCCACCTGTCGGTGACCCCTTGAGCATATAAAAGGAGGCCCATGCGCAACGTAGAGGGGGGGGGGTTCGGAAGGTTCGAGGCCAGAGAACACTCACGCTCGGTCTCGTTAGCAGCTAGAGTGTATTGTAGCACTCAGCGCTCCCGAGCAAGAACTCAATACAATCAGACAAGCAGCAGTAGGAGTATTATCTCTCCGGAGAGCTCCGAAGCTGGGTAAACCGCTCGTGTGCTTCGCCTCGATCTGCTCTTCGCGCGATCTCCGCCCCCTGCCGAACCGAAAGGGGCTCGGTCCGCCTGTCCCATAGGTGTTCGTGGATCAGTTTCCCCGACAGTCCTAGACGACGAAAAACCATGGCATCAGTATTCACTTCATTTGGAAACTATCCATGCTGGAGACACCCGCTGGCCGCCACTTATGTTTTTTGAGTGAGCCAGGGTAGCCGGACACCACCGACCCATCGGAATAGATGGGTCGACCCAAATTTGTGTTTCGATGCTTGTAATAGCCATGAGAATGGCATGCACATTTGTGAGCATAGTTAGTCTCGTGTTTAGTGAATTATGCAAAGTATTTATCAAAAGGCCGCGTGTCCAGTTTAGTTTTATTTCAACCAATAAAAACTAGATATTCTAATAACATGCTAAAAGTGTGTCTACCACTAAATGATGCTATTTGAAAAGGCAATGTTGTGTTCCAACTCTCTAGTGTTTATTGGTTCAAAGACGATGCTAAATGATGCTATTTGGAAGACAACGGAAGAGGAAAGCATGAAAGGAAACTTCTTCGTGTGGGTGAGGCAAATATTACCTCCTATTTCTTGTTTGTTATTTATTGCTCAAGTATTGTTTTCATATATCTAACATTATTCGTTCCCAATATATTTCTTTTTCTTCCATTTTTAGTTTTTTGAAAATAAAAAAAATTCTAATTCTAGACCAACAAAGAGTGTACACGTTAAAATCACGACGCACGATAAGAAGATCGTGGACGACTGGAAATAGTTTCAACCCTGCTGAATAAGGGTACGAAGAAGATTTTGCTAGCCTGGTGAGAGCTAGATTGGACTGACTGACAACTAACTGACTACCTGCCTTTCGCAGGTTACAACTGTTATTTACAACATGATACACAAAGCACTGATCATATGATGGTAACGATGGTCATGTATGTTCCTAGATGACAAGTGCCACGACTTCGTTACGCCCTTCATCTGAAAGTTGTTGGGGATCTCCTTGAGCCTGGAGTACTGTGCGTCCACCACACCTGAAACCAGAAGACATTTTCATCAGCAAGCAGAAGCAAGCATCCAAATGTTCTTCATAAACTGAATTCAAGAGTGGAAGAAAACACTCACCAGCTATATTTGAGAATGGGGATGCGCTTTAGTATGTGCAGTCCCAGCCAGCAGTGTTGTTGTATGGGGGTGCCAGCAGTGTTGTTGTATGGGGGTACCATCACATCGAAAATAGCACATGGGGTAAGCGCCATGAAGCCGTGGAGGTTGCCTCCGTTTTCATGGTAGAGAACTATGGTATCGCCTGAAGCATCAACAATAGTGTTTATGTTTATGTTTGCTAGACGAGCCCCTTAAGTGAGTGGTCAGGATAAGAAATAGATCAACACATGATTTGTCAGTGATAGGAGCATTACTAAAGAAAAGAAATAAATAGAGGAACAAGGAATGAAAGTACAAACCTACCATCAGAGGTGGTGAGCACATTAGTGCCAGCCTCTGAGTTACTTCAAGCCCAGTCATACGACATAAGGAGCATGGAACCAAACAGCATCCTGCTGAAGACGGTTATCCTGGGTTGGATGTGCAGAGGAACAAAAGCATTCTTGGGTAAGAAGAAGATACCCAAATTTAGAACTATACCTATCTACAACAAGGTAGACGAAGCATCGTTCAGTTGGTAACAATTCTTTTTGGATCATGCATGCAGGTCCTAGATGATGAAAAACCATGGCATCGGTATGCACTTCATCAGGAAACCAGCCATGCTGGAGACACCCGCTGGCCGCCACTTCTATTTTTTGAGTGAGCCAGGGCAGCCGGACACCACCGACTCATCGGAATAGATGGGTCGACCCAAATTTGGGTTTCGGTGCTTGTAATAGCCATTATTATGGCATGCACATTTAAGAGCATAGTTAGTCTCGTGTTTAGTGAATTATGTAATGTATTGATCAATAGTCACCTTTCTTCTTGCTCAAAATAGAAACGAGGCCGCATGTCCAGTTTATTTTTCTTTGAACCACTAAAATCTAGATATTCTAAAACATGCTAAAAGTGTGTCTAACACTAAATGATGCTATTTGAAAAGGCAATGTCGTGTTACTACTCTCTAGTGTGTGTTGGTTCAAAGACGATGCTAAATGATGCTATATATTTGGAAAGACGATGGAATTGGAAGACACCGGAAGGGGAGAGCGAGTGAGGAAACTTCTTCTTATGGGCGAGGGAAATATTACCTCCTATTACATATATATTAATTATTGCTCAAGTATTTTTCCTATCTCTAACATTATTCGTTCCCAACATATTTATTTTTCTTCCTTTTTAGTTTTTTGAAAAATAAAAAGAAATGTTTCTAATTCCAGACCAAGCAAGACTATACACGTGGAAATAACGACACATGATAAGATGATCCCAGACGAATGGAGATAGTTTCATCCCTGATGAATAAGGGTGAAAAGAAGATTTTGCTAGCTTGGTGGGTGCTAGGTTGGACTGACTGACTACTTGCCTTTCGTAAGTTACAGTTGTTATTTACACAAGCTAGACAGAGCGGTGATCAGATGATGGAAACAGTGGTCATGCAGGTTCCTAATTGACAAGTGTCGGGCATCGTTACGCCCTTCATCTGAAAGTTGTTGGGGATCTCCTGGAGACTGGAGTACCGTGGATCCACCACACCTGAAATTAGAGGATGTTTTCGTCAGTGAGCAGAAGCAAGCGTCCAGATGTTCTTCATAAACTGAATTCGAGGCTAGAAGAAAACATTCACTAGCTATATTTGAGAATGGGGACTCGCTTTAGTACGCGCAGTCCCAGCCAGCAGCGCTGTCGTAAGGGGGTACCATCACATCAGAAATAGCGCATGGGGTAAGCGTCGTGAAGCAGTGAAGGTTGCTTCCATTTTGATGGTACAAAACTATGTTTATCTTTGCTAGACGAGTCCCTGAAGTGAGTGGTCTAGACAAGAAATACGGTCAATTATCACTCCCCATTTTGGTCGTTGATTCGTCATTGTTATCATTTATTGACCTTTTTTGACCAAATTCAGAAGGTTAACAGTTGGCCGTCAAGAACGAACAAACATGACCTTTTTGGAATTTTTGTTGTAGATAGACTAATGATCAAAATTTCAGAAAGGTCATTTCCCATTTGCCTGAGCCACGTAGGATCTGACATGACTGAGATGACGTGGCATTGTTAGTGACCTAGTGGAATCATCATATATTTCACAGCCCGGTCCACCAGCCTACATGGGCCTGGCCCAATTATCATAAATTTCACAGCCTAATCTACCAATCTAGCCAACATGGGCCCAGCCCAATACCTATTTTCTTAATTGAATTGGTTTGATTTATTTGGGAAGCCACATTATTTTGTCAAAAGCATGCACATTTCAGGACAGGCCCATTAGAAAACAAATACAATATAATACTATATTTCAGTATATTTCATTTCAGTAACACATCACATGAAATACAATAAATCGTTGATCGACTCCTCTACACAACAGGGATCAAAACCCAACAAGTGCATAGCAAAAAAGCCCAACAAGTGCACGAGTGCACATCAACATAGATTGGACGAGAAGCACAAATTTTAGCTGTTAACACATAAAATCAATGAGAAGCACAAATATCATGTCACTAGTACACGTACTTTATCCCATCACCCAGGCACCAATGTTGTGTCCATCTACTGGATTTGCCACATGGTGATGTCACTGCATTAGGGCCATCCCATCTTCTCCTTGCCCAAATGGCAGGGTGATATGTTGATCGATGTACTGCTCCAGCATCACTCCCCTACCACTGGTGGAAGAACATCAGCTCTTCAATCACCTGCACAAGAACAAACCAATAAGATTAACCTATTTCGCCTATTGTAATTTTTAAACATGGGCATCAAATCAACACCAACACTGAATTAACTTGGAAATGCAGGTGTACAATCAACAGTGGTCAGCATGTAAAAGCCAACTAGTAGTAATTGATGATTAGTAGACACATACAGGAAACAAAATCAGTAGTAATGTGCGTGCTCTTATCCATGGTATCAACAATCTTAACCAAACCAGAGCAAGTAAAGGAGCTACTCTCCGTGAGTGAAACAAATTCGATCACAAAGGCAATCGATAACATTCGGTAACAACAATAAAAAGTCCCTTAAATAGAGAACAGGTTGAATCGTGCATCGATCAAAGTGTGTGTTCTTGGTTTCACTTGGTTAGAGGACAAACAGATCAGAAACCAGAGAGACACTGAACATGCAGAAATATGTATGGATTGTCAAAACTTGCATTATCCTACTATCACTAGTACAACAAAGCTGCAGGTTGGCATAGTTCACGAACCATGTACATCGTGACAAATACAATATCATCGAATGCTCAACTATGAACAAAGTTGAACAATTACACCTCAGAAAGGCAGATCATAGAACCAACTAGCAAGTAGGATGGGTAGAAGAGGACGTGAGGAGCTCACCAGAGGGGGTTGTAGCCTAGGCCGAGCTACATCACCACGGATGCGGCTAGGGAAGGCAGACGAGTCTACCATCATAGGAGCAGCAGCACCACCACTGACAAAACTGGAATTGCCGGAGCGAATTGCCATCATATGGGTCAACACCACCGAATGATCTTGCAAGGTGTAAAGTCTCCATGTTTCAGTACAAACTAGTGGCGTCAAGAAACAAGCAGTAGCAGGCAGAAGGTAAATTCTAGTAAATGATGATTAGTAGACAAAAACAGGAGATAGATTGCACCAATAGCAAGCAGAAGCCAAATTTTAGTAAATGATTATTGATTATAACATAGCATCTCTACTTTTGTAGTTGTTTGTGTATTACACAAGTAGTTGTCCACGGAAACAAATACATGAGACAATGCTTGAGATACAATCAGAAACTAAAAGCTTGGAGCATATGATATAATAATTGACATGCTAGCCATTGTTCTGGAAAGAAATGTGTACAATTGCATGATCATATTAACAATCGTAACACGATACCATATATTTGATATGTAGCTATATACCAAATAACCACTGTATCTTACAAATTAAGTAGTAGTTATTTCAAAACTTTGTAGTAGGCAAGCAGAACAAGTCATCCTTGGCAATTACAGACCTTTTGCAAGTTAATGTTGGCTACATGAAGTAAGCATGGCACGAGGTTTACTAAATAGGTAAGCATGCAAAACAAACCACTATTGAAATTTAAATCTGGCATGTAGCTTAAATGGGAACATGGAGCAGAGAAGAATGTATTACATTTCAGGAGCGCATATGTTGTTTCTTTAGTACAATATAAATATCAGATAAATCCACTGCCGCAAGTCCTAAATATTTCATTGAGATCATATATGAAATTCACGAGTTTCTCCATTCTGAAAGCTGGGATGATAGATGCCTTCAAGTCTGCGAGTGCAAGAGCGAGGTGCGGATCAGTAAATAATATCAAGGATGTTGTTGTTCTGGGTTAAGCTAAGTAAAAAAATCAAGGGCATAACAGATTCAAGTTAACAAAAACTAAATATGTACATCTTGCGCAGACTATCATCTTTACCTAATAATAAAGCAAATTGGGTTTCTTTCGTCCATCATGGCATTTTTCAGAAAAGTCACTCTATTTTAGAGAATTCAACCCACAGTCCTGTTTTAAGTTAAAACGAATCATTTTTTATATTTTATACAAAGGTCCCTGTGTTTTGTTGAAATGAGCCTACAGTCCGGATTTAAGTCACACCCAAATAGTTATTTTACATTTTTCGAAAAAACCCTGATGTTTTAGGTAATTCATCCGCGGACCATATTTAAGTCAAATAATGTTTTTTTAAAATCATTCATATCTTTTAAACCGTAACTCTGATTTGAACATGTTATATATGAAATTTGTTTAGAAAAATATGTAGAATATGAATATGAGATTATTTTCACCTGTTAAGTATTTTTAGATATTATTTTGGCATATATTTAAGTCAAATAAATGATTTTCGAAATTATCCGTATCTTTTAAACCGTAACTTCGATTTTGACATATTGTAAATGAAATTTTATTAGAAAAATATGTGGAATCTAAATATGATGTTAATTTTACCTGTTAAATATTTTTAAAATATCGTTTTGGGAGCAAACTTATAATTTATAGTGTAAGATCCATTTTCCTTTCGTACCGGTGGCGACCCGGATTGCAAATAAACACCCCATTATAACAATATAGGGAAAAGAAAACATCGATAACTACACATGCATACCTCTGAAAAATGTCGCAGGGGATAACAACAGATTTCTCATCGCGAGAGTGAGAGAGAGAGCGAGAGAGATAGAGAGAGAGAGAGGGAGGGAGAGGGAGGAGAGAGGGAGAAAGAGACACCTTAGGATTAAACATATTCAAACACGTTTTTTTTTGTTTTGTGTGAACACCGAGGCCATCGCCGGCGATGGTGAGAAGGAGGATAAGCGGCAACACAAATATGATGCCTCTTAAAAGTAAAGGACATGGACCTATTGTGGTCTTGGGTGATGGTTGTTGAGTTAAGAGTGTGTGTTATGTTTTCTCTCCTGTTGCAACGCACGGGCTCTTTTACTAGTCATTTATAAAAGAAATACAAAACAAAATATGCAAATGTTGTACAATGGTTAAGTGCTCACATTTAAATGCTCAAGATGCAGAACGCTTAATTACAATAGTTTGGTTTTTTTAATTTGACATCTTGAAGCATCACACTAGCAAATGACATGAAAGATCACATGAAATAACACTGCCCCCTGATCAAGTATACTCTAAGCATCAAAAAAGTCAAACAAGATCATTGTGCATTTTCTTTTTTAGCATGAGACACAATAAACATAAGTAACCACTAGGAAAATAACTTTCCAATGCAATCCGTTAGCCAAACACACCCTGCCACCCCAATTATCTCATGATCCAGTAAAATGCCTAGACAATCTATTGAATGTCATCAGTCCCAAATTGTATCTGGTGTGCTAGTAAATCTGGACGATCGATGAACATAAAACATATCAAGAAAAACAGTAGACAAGGCATCAACCTAATTTAAGCAAGCAAATTTACTCAATTTAAAGAGATAGATGACAGCTAAAAACTAACACTGAATCTATAAGGTTCAGTACAACAGAGTTGGGGCAGAGCCGCTATACAATACTGTATCAAGGCAGCAACCTAATTTTAGTAAGCAAATTAACTTAATTGAAAGAGATAAATCTTGTTTCCTTCTTGGCACCCCACACTCTATGCCACTACAGATGTACCAGAACTAATTTGCAATCAACCCTGAATAGTAAGTAGAGTAGAATTCAGAACTTTGGAACTAAACTAACCTAACTAATCACAACAAGGTGGCATGGATAGAAATCTGCAACTAAACTAAGAACTTCAAATTAAAAGAGGAGAAGAAAAGTTTCAGGAACCAGTTGCTCCCCTGCCGATGCATTGGCTATCGAGGTTGAGGATGTTGTGTCCATGGCCACGCCATCGACCTGAGATCCAACCCAGCATCCACCATAGACCCGCCTTGGTTCTCGAAGGACATGACCTCTTCATACCCCTCCTGGCTCCCATCCGACGGTGGTCTCCTCCCTCATCTGCCTTGCTATGGCTTCGGGGTGGCAGGCCAGGTCGTCCCTTGTCACTTGGCATCGTCGTGCACGGCCAGATCTAGCCACTCCATGGCGTCCGGGCAGGGGACGAAACAGCCATCGCGTCCATGGCATCCCGGTGCTCAAGCGAAGGCGGATCTGAGAGTTAGAAGATGGTGTTCCTCCGTCCGTGCCTGTCCTGCTCCTCCTCTGTTCGCCCCATGGATATGCATCAAATGAAGTCACAAGAAAGAATAGGTGAGGTGGGGAGAAGAGGGTGGGGTGAACAAGAAGGAGAGGGACCAACCTAGGCCACGCCGGTGCCGGATCCGATGCCCGCTGGCCTCGAGGTCCCCGGATGTGGCGGATCCCGGCCAGTTAAGGGGTGGCGGCCGAAACCCTAGCTAGCCACGGGGGCTGGTGGACGGCTTGAGCGCTGATTGTAGCCGAAGGGGAAGGAGGTGTAGACATAGGGGAGCTTGGGGGTGTGCTACGCGCTGCCGGAGCTCAACAGAGCTGGCGATGTAGGTGGTGGGTGGCTGCAAGGGAGAGAGGTTCGTGTGGGAGACGAAGAGGTCGCAAGACAGAAAGGGGTTCGTGAGGGAGAGAGCGAGCATGGGGGTTGGTGGGAGCTTTTTTCATTTTCTTTTTTTCTTCTTTTCTGTAGATAGATGGTTGGGCAGACGTGGGATGGAGGGATGGAGGGATGGATGGATGGATGGATGGGCGCCATGTCATTGATCCGTGTCATAAGTAATTGCACCAATGAGAACAAAACACACATGAAGTTATGTTTTTCTTTCTTTTTCTTCTACTTTTCACATAAAAAATCAAGAAAATGATATCATATTATGCACAAGTTTGCATCTTGGAATGACAAACAATGTTGCTTAATAAATTTTTCATTTTCTTTGGATGAAAAATTCATTTACCATTTTGTGAGTGCCCAAAAGGAGTTTTTTTGTAAAGGACCTACCATATATTAGTTGCAAAATTGGATCAAATCAATTTTATAAAATACTATGTCATATTTAATGTACAATTGACTAGATGGTTGGGTGTAAAAAGCTTTGATTCACATCTCGTAAAAAAGATAAATTCCCGCCGATTCAATTGAAGGTGGGTCAAGTTTGAACTATAACTGCCTCATAGTTTGCTCATGATTTTTTTTCAAAAATCATTTTTAGGTACAAAGGTATCTATTTAATCAGAGAAACACCAAAAAAATTTCAAGATTCAACCACTAGCTAGGAACGGTCATGCCCGCCGTTTTCACCACATTTTGAAATGGGCATGAAAAATTCAAAAAAATCTAAAAATGGAAAACCTTCGCATTGTGTCATTATATATGAGCAAGTTACCAAGAAAAATAATAAGCTTGTAATATGGTAATTATTTAAAAAAAGTGTTCTCAGAAATGAGCTATCATGTGTGAAGATCCATGGCTTTCAAGCCAAATGATCAATCTTATGGCCACATTAATGGCATAGTTTGTTAGAATGATCTCATATTGTGCACAAAGGTGCATCTTGGAATGGCAAAAATGTTGCCTAAGGAATTTTTCATTTTCTTTGAATGAAAAATTCATTTTCCATTTTTTTAGTGCCCAAAATGAGTTTTTTTGTGAACGACCTATCATATATTTGTTGTAAAATTGGACCAAATCAATTTCCTAAAATATTAGGCCATATTTAATGTATAGTTGAAAAAATGGTTGTGTGCCAAAATCTTTGATCCACCTCTCGTGAAAAAGACAAATTTCCGCCGATTCAGCAGGAAGCGGGTCAAATTTGAACTGCAGTTGCCTTATAGTTTGCTCTTTATTTTTTTCCAAAAATCATTTCTAGGGACATAAGTATCTACTTAATCAGAGATGCATGGTGTGGTGGCAAGACGTCGAGGTTTGGACAGTGGCCGAAGGCCCCAACTCCAGAGCGCGTAAACTAGTGTGGTCACCGCGTGACTGTGGAGTTGCCACACGTTCTGGGCGACCTAGGCATGCCTGGTGGGTTGGACACTCCCCCGGGAGGTCTTAGGAAAAAGAATACAACAGAAGAATCTCACGAGGAGACTGAACTAAGCTCAAACATTAATTAGCAACCAAGTGTTTGATTAGCGATGGGGAAAATGCACATGGCCAATGGTCCTGAGTTTTTCCTTAGGGTGATCATTTACTAAGGAGACTCTCTTGGAAAATTTGCATATCAAATGGAGGAGCCTAGGAGGCACTTCCTTTGCAAAGTACCACACTGGACAAATGAAGAGGGACTTGAAATAAGGTCATATGCATCATTCACATCTTAATGACCATTCTATGCAATCATAGATAACGACATTTTGGCCATGAATTGTCACAAGATTATAGGGTTTGGACCCCTCTAGACTCTTCATGACAAATTTGTGAATTTTGATCATGTATCAATGACTAATTAAAGCGCCATCAATAACTCTAGTCATAATCTAGCATTTTTCTTATAGTGTAGATCAACAAATGATTTGTCAGCGATAGGAGCATTACTAAAGAAAAGAAAGAAATAGAGGAAAAAGGAATGAAACTACAAACCTAGCATCTGAGGTCATGAGCACATTAGTGCCAGCCTCCTAGTTACTTCTAGCCCAGTCATACGACATAAGGTGCATGGAGCCGAACAGCATCCTTCTGAAGACGGTTATCCCTTGTTGCTTGTGTAGAGGAATGAAACCATGCTTGGGTAAGCAGAAGATACCCAAACTCAGAACTATACTTATCTACAACAATAAGGTAGACGAAGAGTTGTTCAGTTGGTAACAATTCCTTTTGGATCACGCATGCACCTAGACGATGAAAAACCATGGCATCCGTATGCACTTCATCTGGAAACCAGCCATGTTGGAGACACCCGCTACCGCCACTTCTATTTTTTGAGTGAGCCAGGGCAGCCAGACAACACCGACCCATCAAATAGATGGGTCGACCCAAATTTGGTTTTCGATGCTTGTAATAGCCATTACCATGGCATGCTCATTTGTGAGCATATTTAGTCTCGTGTTTACTGAATTATGCAATGTATTGATCAAAAGTCACCTTTCTTTTTTCTCAAAATAGAAACGAGGCTGCATGTCTAGTTTATTTTTCTTTGAACCAATAAAATCTAGATATTCTTATAACATGCTAAAAGTGTGTCTAACACTAAATGATGCTATTTGAAAAGGCAATCTTGTGTTACTACTCTCTAGTGTCTATTGGTTCAAAGAGGATGCTAAATGATGCTATTTGGAAGACAACGGAAGAGGAAAGCATGAAAGGAAACCTCTTGTGGGCGAGGCGAATATTACCTCCTATTTCTCTTTCATTATTTATTGCTCATGTACTATTTTCCTATCTTTAACGTTATTTGTTCCCAATATATTTATTTTTCTTCCATTTTGAGTTTTTTGGAAATAAAAACTAGATTTTCTAATTCCATACCAACAAAGACTGTACACGTGAAAATCACGACGGACGATCAGAAGATCCCGGACGACTGGAAATAGTTTCAACCCTGATAAATAAGGGTAGGAAGAAGATTTTGCTAGCCTGGTGAGAGCTAGGTTGGAATGATTGACAACTAACTGACTGCATGCCTTTGGCATGTTACAACTATTATTTACAACATGCTATGATCAAATAATGGTAACGATGGCCATGTAGGTTCCTAGATGACAACTACCATATGACATCGTTACACCCTTCATCTGAAAGTTGTTGGGTAATCTCCTTGAGCCTGGAGTACCGTGCATCCACCACACCTGAAACCAGAGGATGTTTTCATCAGCGAGCAGAAGCAAGCATCCAAATGTTCTTCATAAACTAAATTCAAGAGTGTAAGAAAACACTCATCGGCTGTATTTGAGAATGGGGACTCGCTTTAGTACGCGCAGTCCAAACCAACATCCCTATTGTAAGGCGGTACCATCACATTGAAAATAGCGCATGGGGTAAGAGCCATGAAGCAGTGGAGGTTGCCTTGGTTTTCATGGTGCAGAACTATGTTATCGGCTGAAGAATCAACAATAGTGTTTATGTTTATCTTTGCTGGACGAGCCCCTGAAGTGAGTGGTCTAGACAAGAAATAGATCAACAAATGATTTGTCAGCGATAGGAGCATTACTAAAGAAAAGAAAGAAATAGAGGAACAAGGAATGAAACTACAAACCTACTATCTAAGGTGGCGAGCACATTACTGCCAGCCTCTTAGTTACTTCTAGCCCAGTCATACGACATAAGGTGCTTGGAGCCGAAGAGCATCCTGCTGAAGATGATTATCCCGGGTAGGTTGTGTAGAGGAATGAAAGCATGCTTGGGTAAGTAGAAGATACCCAAATTTAGACCTATAATTATCTACAAGAACAAGGTAGACGAAGCGTCATTCAGTTGGTAACAATTCTTTTTGGATCATGCATGCATGTCCTAGACGATGAAAAACCATGGCATCAGTATGCACTTCATCTGGAAACCAGCCATGCTAGAGACACCCACTGGCCGCCTCTTCTATTTTTTGAGTGAGCCAGGGCAGCCTAATACCACCGACCCATCGAAATAAATGGGTCGACCCAAATTTGGGTTTCGATGCTTGTAATAGCCATGACAATGGCGTGCACATCTGTGAGCATAGTTAGTCTAGCATTTAGTGAATTACGCAATGTATTTATCAAAATTCACATTTTTTCTTGCTCAAAATAGAAGCGAGGCCGCATGTCTAGTTCATTTTTCTTTGAACCAATAAAATCTAGATATTCTAATAATATGCTAAAAGTGTGTCTACCACTAAATGATGCTATTTGGAAAGTTGATGGAATAGGAAGACAACAGAAGTGGAGAGCGTGAAAGGAGACTTCTTCTTGTGGGCAAGGCCAATATTACCTCCTATTTCTTTTTCATTATTTATTGCTCAAGTATTGTTTTCCTATCTATAACATTATCCGTTCCCAAATATTTATTTTTCTTCCATTTTTAGTTATTTGAAAATAAAAACAAAAAAGTCTAATTCCAGACCAACAAAGAGTGTACACGTGAAAATCACGACGCACAATAAGAAGATCCCGGATGACTGGAAATAGTTTCAACCCTGATGAATAAGGGTAGGAAGACGATTTTGCTAGCCTGGTGAGAGTTAGGTTGGAATGACTGACAACAAACTTACTGCCTGCCTTTCGCATGTTACAACTATTATTTACAACATGCTAGGCAGAGCGCTTATCAGATGATGGTAACGATGGTCATGTAGGTTCCTAGATGACAAGTGCCATATGACACCGTTACACCCTTCATCTGAAAGTTGTTGGGTAATCTCCTTCAGCCTGGAGTACCGTGCGTCCACCACACCTGAAACCAGAGGACATTTTTATCAGCGAGTAGAAGCAAGCATCCAAATATTCTTCATAAACTGAATTCAAGAGTGGAAGAAAACACTCACCAGCTGTATTTGAGAATGGGGTCTCGCTTTAGTACGTGCAGTCCCAACCAGCATCCCTATTGTAAGGCGGTACCATCACATTGAAAATAGCGCATGGGGTAAGAGCCGTGAAGCAGTGGAGGTTACCTCGGTGTTCATGGTGCAGAACTATGGTATCGGCTGAAGAATCAACAATAGTGTTTATGTTTATCTTTGCTAGACGAGCCGCTGAAGTGAGTAGTCTGGACAAGAAATAGATCAACAAATGATTTGTCACCGATAGAAAAGAAAGAAATAGAGGAACAAGGAATAAAACTACAAACCTACCATCTGAGGTGGTGAGCACATTAGTGCCAACCTCTGAGTTACTTCTAGCGTAGTCATACGACATAAGGTGCATGGAGCCGAAGAGCATCCTACTAAAGACGGTTATCCCGGGTTGCTTGTGTATAGGAATGAAAGCATGCTTGGGTAAGCAGAAGATACCCAAATTTAGAACTATAATTATCTACAACAACAAGGTAGACGAAGCGTCGTTCAGTTGGTAACAATTCTTTTTGGATCACGCATGCAGGTCCTAGACGACGAAAAACCATGGCATCAGTCTGCACTTCATCTGGAAACCAGCCATGCTGGAGACACCCGTTGGCCGCCACTTCTATTTTTTGAGTGAGCCAGGGCAGCCGGACACCACCGACCCATCGGAATAGACGGGTCGACCCAAATTTGGGTTTAAATGCATGTAATAACCATGACAATGGCATGCACATTTGTGAGCATAGTTAGTCGCGTGTATAGTGAATTATGCAATGTATTTATCAAAAGTTACCTTTCTTCTCGCTCAAAATAGAAACGAGGCCGCATGT
Source organism: Triticum dicoccoides (assembly GCF_002162155.2). Classification (NCBI taxonomy): domain Eukaryota; kingdom Viridiplantae; phylum Streptophyta; class Magnoliopsida; order Poales; family Poaceae; genus Triticum; species Triticum dicoccoides. The sequence continues at coordinate 700,139,212 of NC_041381.1, forward strand.
CCAGTTTATTTTTCTTTGAACCAATAAAATCTAGATAATGTAATAACATGCTAAAGGTGTGTCTACCACTAAATGATGCTATTTGAAAAGGAAATGTTGTGTTACTACTCTGTAGTGTATGTTGGTTCAAGGAGGATGCTAAATGATGTTATTTAGAAAGATGATGGAATTAGAAGACAACGGAAGAGGAGAGCGTGAGAGGAAACTTCATCTTGTGGGTAAGGCAAATATTACCTCCTATTACATTTTAATTATTTGTTTCTCAAGTATTGTTTTCCTATCTCTAACATTATTCGTGCCCATCATATTTATTTTTCTTCCATTTTTAGTGTTTTGAAAAATAAAAAGAAATGTTTCTAATTCCATACCAAGCAAGACTATACATGTGAAAATAACGATGCATGATAAGATGATCCCAGACGAATGGAGATAGTTTCATCCCTGATGAATAAGGGTCAAAAGAAGATTTTGCTAGCATGGTGGGAGCTAGGTTGGACCGACAGACAACCGATTGACTACCTGCCTTTCGTAGGTTAGAATTGTTATTTACAACAAGCTAGAGAGAGCGCTGATCAGATGATGGTAACGATGGCCATGTAGGTTCCTAGATGACAAGTGCCACAACATTGTTACGCCCTTCGTTTGAAAGTTGTTGGGGATCGGCTTGAGCCTGGAGTACCGTGCATCCACCACACCTGAAACCAGATGGCTGCGTGAGCAAGTGATGGTGTAGTGGTGTTTTTCTTAACGGAGTTGCTCGCAATGAAACTGGGCAACAGGAAATCATGTACCGTCTTGTCTAGATTTTGCTTCGTCCGGTTGATGATAGCTGGAACCAAGTTAGTAGCGAAATTATTTCTGTAGGCTGTTACAACTACATTGACTGCCTGCTCTATTAACTCAATTTTCTCCTCGGCTATTTTTCGCGTCCTCAACTGCTTTTTTCTCGACCACAAGCTTCACCTTCTCGTCGATGTCCACCTGACTAAACTTCTTTTTCTGCCTCTTGGCCTCCGGCCCCTCTTTGTAAAACACCTTCCACGTGGCGCCGTCTCACAGCGTCATGCACATGACCATATTGTGGCCACTGGCCCAAAGGGAGTCCCTTAAGTTCATTCAGGGCCCAGTTGAGAGGGGTGTCACACTTGGGCCTCATCGGAGAAGTAGGACTTTCGGCTGCAAGGTCGTGTTGCTTCTCCATCAAAAGGAACGTGAACCGTTTAGGAATGTGTAGCTGACTAGATCTGGAGCTATATGTAAGGTGGTAAAAGAATAATTACTAGTAGTCTAATGAATCTCCTTGTGATCTGGTCCGTGTAAAAAACCTTCTTTTCCTTGTCCCACTTGTAACGGGCCCTGATGAAGTCGCGCTCCTAGAGATTGGTGAACTTCGTGAAGGGGTCTAGATACCCCCGGCTTCACGTTCCACGTCCTCCTTATCCCATATGGGCCTTTTACCGAGGTAGCCACGGCTTCCGAGGCGATGATTCCCCATGTTCCTTTGCTGAAGGCTCTTGAATTTCATAGCCTTAGCCTTGGCTTCCTCGGTAGCGCAACTGTCCTTGAAATTTTCAAACTCCTCTTCCGTAAGTGTAGGATTTTCCTCCAGAATCTTGGACAGGGGTTCCTCGGCCTCAATAGCTCGTTTCACCATCCCTTTCCAGTAGGCAAAATCATTGCTGAGCATGTTGATGGCGTGATTGTTAATCTTTTTCATCTTCAGATCGTCCAACGGTTGTTCTATGTTATCATCCCAGTCGGGGAACTTGAATGTCTTGTGCAACTTCATCAAGAGCAACTGCGTCAAATGTTCTTTACTCCTTAAGTCATCGTTGTTGATGCTCACGCATTCCCGCAGGATGCATCCTACTTGGTTCTGATAGCACTTCCAAGGTTCTTCTGGCTCTAATGGCTCAAACTTGCCAGGTCCCATCTTTGTGATAACCAGTCGTCCAATCCCTAGTTCGTTAGGTTTTCGTATCCTCTGCTTCTTCTGCTTCTTCTTTTCGGTAGCGACATCGGCACGGGTACCTTTCCCGCCGGTATCTTCCCCGTCGGTACCTTCCCCGCCGGTCTCGGCGCCGCCATCGGTGCCGGCGCTGTCGATGTCGATGTCGGTGTCAGTACCATCACCGAGGCCGACCTGCAAACCTTGATTGCGCTTAGCAGACAAAAAGTCGAGGTACTCTTGTTAACCCTCATAATGTATCTCGTCTGCATCTTGATCAGAAGGCCCATTTTCTTCATTTTTTGACATGTTTCCTATGATTAAGTCTCCTCGTTTAATTCTAAAACTATGAAAAAAGGAGAAATGACATAAAAAAGATCAATGTTTGCCGGAATGTCGTTCCCCAGCAACTCCCGGCACTCGATATGCCGGAAAATTTTGGCATGACCTTTGCTAAAAAATGGACATATCGAGCGCCTGAAATTCACAGGAACGGAAATGAATCAACTTCCCGATGTAACATAGACCACTCGAATCATTTACCCTGCAGAAAATCACCATGTCCAAAGTGACATGTCCAAATTCCAAACATGACATGTCCAAAACATCACATGTCCACATATCACATGTCCACTTCAAATTTGCATACAAAAGGAAGAAAAATAAAGAACTTGAAGAAAAAACCTACCTAAATTCATAACTAAATATTTAACCTAATTAACCATCGTCCCTAACTAAAACCTAAGTAAATTAACCAAAGAACCCTAGCTACCAGAGAGAGGAGGAGCGGTGGGGGGCTTACAGAGGGTGAAGGCCCGATGACGGCCGAGGTTGGGAGGGGGAGGGGTCGGGGTTGGAGTCGGGGTTGAGCACCGGGGTCGAAGTCGGGGTCGGGGTCGGGGCCAGGGCCGTGGGCGAGCGCTGGGGCCGGAGCCGGGGTCAGGGTCTGTGCCGGGGCCATGGGCGAGCACCGGGGCCAGAGCCGGGGTCGGGGTCGGGGGTGAGCGCAGGGGCGCGGCGACGGTAGGGATCCGGCGGCGTGGCGGGGGAAGAGAGAGTGTGGCGATTTGGTGGAAAATAGGCGGGTGATGTCTACTACACAACCTTATTCTTGTAGACGTTGTTGGGCCTGCAAGTGCACAGGTTTGTAGGACAGTAGCAAATTTCCCTCAAGTGGATGACCTAAGGTTTATCAATCCGTGGGAGGCGTAGGATGATGATTGTCTCTCTCAAACAACCCTGCAACCAAATAACAAAGAGTCTCTTGTGTCCCCAACACACCCAATACAATGGTAAATTGTATAGGTGCACTAGTTCGGCGAAGAGATGGTGATACAAGTGCAATATGGATGGTAGATAAAGGTATTTGTAATCTGAAATTATAAAAACAGCAAGGTAGCAAGCGATAAAAGTGAGCGTAAACGGTATTGCAATGGTAGGAAACAAGGCCTAAGGTTCATACTTTCACTAGTGCAAGTTCTCTCAACAATAATAACATAGATAGATCATATAACAATCCCTCAACATGCAACACAGAGTCACTCCAAAGCCACTAATAGCGGAGAACAAACGAAAAGATTGTGGTAGGGTACGAAACCACCTCAAAGTTATTCTTTCGGATCAGTCTATTCAAGAGTTCGTACTAGAATAACACCTTAAGACACAAATCAACCAAAACCCTAATGTCACCTAGATACTCCATTGTCACCTCAAGTATCCGTGGGCATGATTATACGATATGCATCACACAATCTCAGATTCATCTATTCAACCAACACAAAGTACTTCAAAGAGTGCCCCAAAGTTTCTACCGGAGAGTCAAGAACGTCTGCCAACCCCTATGCATAGGTTCATGGGCAAAACCCGCAAGTTGGTCACCAAAACATACATCATGTGGCACATGATATCCCATTGTCACCATAGATAAGCACGGCAAGACATACATCAAGTGTTCTCATAAAAGACTCTATCTGATAAGATAACTTCAAAGGGAAAACTCAATTCATCACAAGAGAGTAGAGGGGGAGAAACATCATAAGATCCAACTATAATAGCAAAGCTCGGGATACATCAAGATCGTGCCATAGAGGGAACACGAGAGAGAACACGAGAGAGAGATCAAACACATAGCTACTGGTACATACCCTCAGCCTCGAGGGTGAACTACTCTCTCCTCGTCATGGATAGCGCCGGGATGATGAAGATGGCCACCGGTGAAAGTTCCCCCCTCCGGCACGGTGCCGGGAAGTGCTCCCGAGAGGTTTTTGGTGGCTACGGAGGCTTGCGGCGGCGTAACTCCTGATCTATCTTGATATTAGATGTTTTTAGGGTACGTAGGATTATATAGGCGAAAGAAGTTGGTCGGGAGGTGCTTGAGGGGCCCACGAGAGGGTAGGGCGCGCCCAGTAGGGGGGGGGGCTTTCTCCTGGCCTCCTTGAGGATCTTCTGACGTAAACTCCAAGTCTCCAGGATGATATTCTTCATAAAAGTAACGCTGCCGAAGGTTTCATTCCGTTTGGACTCCGTTTGATATTCCTTTTCTTCGAAATACTGAAACAGGCAATAAAATAGCAATATGGGATGGGCCTCCAGTTAATAGGTTAGTCCCAAAAGTACTATAAAAGTGTATGATAAAGCCCATAATCATTCAAAACAGATAATAATATAGCATGCTTCATAAATTATAGATATGTTGGAGACGTATCAGCGGGATGAAGAGAGGAGTGGGGATTTTGGGGGTTAAGTGGGCATGGCAGTAGCGCGGTTAAACAAAACACGCTATAGCTACTCCAGGTAGCTATAGTGATTTTATGAAGAAACTGCTACTTCTATCTTAACTAGCTGTAGCTCTTTCCTCAGAAAAGCGCTGCTGCTATAACTAGTACCTATATAGCAGTTTTCCTGTTTGTTTCCATCTATTTTCTTTTCCTTTATTTTCTCTCACTTTTCTTTCCTTTTTTCCGAGAGAAGTGAACGAAGGGAAGGCGATATATATTGCATTACTTGACGGTTAAGTATGTATACAAAATAGGAACATATATATTACATCATGGACCCATGCATAATAATGGCTAAGTGTGTATACAAAATAGGGACATATCTATTACATCATTTGACTGGGTTCCTCAGCGTTGACGTTTTCATTTTTGAGTGAGCCTCTTTCCCTTCTTGTTCGTTGAAGAATAATTGAGCCCCTCATTGTGACTTTTCCTTTTCCATGGAGTATGATTTTTCTTAGGTAATGTAGTATTGATTCTTCTTTTGACGTATACTTCATCATCATCCTTATCTTCCCTCATTTGGTTGCCGTACTGGTCGTAGTCTTCCTCGTTGGTGACTCCATACATTCCAATGATGTTCCTTTTGCCTCTCCTCACGACAACACAACAGGGATTGCGTGGGTCGATTATGAAGAAGCATTGTTTCACATGCTTAGCGTGTACCCATGGCTTGTTTTTTACGATAGCGTTCACGGTAGCGCTCTTGGCGTTGGGTATAGTCATGGTAGTGAAATACCAGTTTTCTCTTTCGACATTCTTATCCTAGCTGACACAGAACATCATCGTGTTGTGCAGTCTAGAGTAGTCAAGCTCCCAGATCTCCTCGACCCTTCCGTAAAATCTATCAATTGCGACGTTGTCGCTACCGGTCATGCATTCCATCGTCACCCCTAAGTTCTGATCATCACTGTCCATATCTTTGGCCTCTGTTTAGAACGTTTATCCGTTGATATCGTATGCCTGATAGGTTACGAGGTTGGGCGAGGGGCCATGTGCTAAGGCGTATATGAGCAATCCGTCCTTAGAGCCCTCCTCCGGGGGATTAGCAATAATATGCTGTTTGAACCAATGCAGGATAGTGGACTTGTGCTCTCTAGTAACTTCGGCATCCATCCTGCATACCCCTGGTCACGGTACTTCTTTGCGATAATTTCTTCGTGCAGTGCCATGAAATGATCTACCTCGTCTAGGTGTTGTAGCACTACCAAGTTTGCTCTGTCAAAGTCGCTGCTTCGATCTGAGTATGCCACGTGTACTTCCCTGCGACCATTGGAGTGACCTTCTCCTTCGAGCCTCCCATCGTGCTTGTTAACGGGAAAACCAACACCAACACCAGGTGGCTGGTCTGCGCCCTATAGAAAATTCTCGCAGAAAGAGATGCACTCTTGTGTTAGATAGCCCTGGACGATGCTTCCATCCGGACGGGACACGTTACGAACGAATCCTTTGATGATCCCATTCATCCTCTCAAGCGGCATCATGTTGGGCAGGAATGACGGCCCCAGGTCTATTTTGTCGTCCATAATATGGACACACAGATGCACCATGATGTCAAAGAACGCGGGCGGGAAGTACATCTCAAGCTCATTCAGTATCACAACAATCTCTTCTTGTAGCCTTCGGAGCTGCTTCACACTGATCGACTTTCGAGAGATGACATCAAAAAAGTTGCAGAGACCAATAAGCGTGTCACGGAAATGCTTGTCCATTATCCCTCTAAGGGCAACAGGTAGTATCTGCGTCATCATCACATGACAGTCATGGTACTTCATCCCGCTGAACATTTTCTTGTTCGTGTCTAGATATCTTTTGTTGTTCTTGTTTGTGCCATGGCAACCGGAACTAACTTTGACACTTGTAAGGCACTTAAAGAATTGATCGATCTCAACCTGACTTCAGGTGAAGCAAGAAGGGGGGCAATAATCCTCTTCCTTTATTTTCTTTCCCTTCTTCTCTTGCGCCTCTGTCTCCGTCTCTGTCTCGTCTGACTTTTTACGGGGCGGCATGTACAGATCTTCCCTGATATTCAAATCTTGCAAGTCTTTTCTTGCCTTCGGCCCATCCTTGGTCTTATCCGGCATGTTCATCAGTGTCGCGAGCAAGATCTCAAGGACATTCTTACAGATATGAATTTGATCAAGGCAATGAGATGTATAGAGATTGTGCCAGTACTCCAAGTCCCAGAACACAGATCTCGTCTTCCATACCTTCAGCAGCGGCTCCGGCGCCTTTTTCATCATCTTTCCCAGCGCGGGGCACTGCTTCCAGTTTTTCAACAGCTTATCGATTCCGGCATCGCTCCCCTTGCGTAGATGTCCTCGATGCTCAGCGTGACCATAAATAGATCTCCACGGTTTCTCCACGGGTCGTCCGGTTCGAGCCATCTTTGATGCCCCATGTACACGATTTTCCCGGACCAGCCATCTTTCCTAGACGTTAGCTGCTGAGATGTCGTATCATCCATGCACCACGTGCATCCAAAATATCAATGGCACACCTGGCCTGCGACATATCCCAAACCGAGATAGTCATGCACCGTCATGATCAGCGCGACTCTCATGTAGAAATACTCGCCTTTGCTGGCGCCCCATGTCTTAGCCGGTGTTTTCCATAACTCGTCTAACTCCTCTTGAAGCAGCCCCAGATACATATTAATATTATTTCTAGGTTTTTTCGGCCCTTGAATCAGCATGCTCATGTGAATGTACTTCGACTTCATGCAGAACCAGGGGGGAGGTTGTACATCCATACAAACACGGGCCATGTGCTATGGTTGGTGTTCTGGTTGCCAAACGGATTCATGCCATTGGTACACGCACCAAGCACGATGTTCCTTGCATCACATTTGAAATACCGATAGAAGCCGTTCAACGCTCTCCACTGGCTTCCATCCTTGATGTGTCTCAGCTTCGGATCATCTCCATCGTCGGGCTTCTTCCTCTCCGCGTGCCAGCGCATTAGATTTTCTTCCTTGGGATCTACAAAATACCACTGGAGACAAGGAGTGATCGGTAAGTACCATACAACTTTCTGGGGACATTTCTTCCCGGCCTTCTTGTATTGAGAAGCATTGCACACTGGACAGCTTGTTTTTTCCGGGTGCTCCTTCCGATAAATTATGCAATCGTTGATGCATGCATGCTATATAACGTGTGGCACCCCGGCTCAGAGAAACCGGAACGCCCCGTATTCCAGACCAGAGATCGAGGAGAAGTCTTCTGGAATACGGCACTGCTTAGCATAGAACAAACCAGCTTTCTATTATTACACGAATATGATTACAGGGTCTCTGATATTATAATGAATAACATCGGTACGGCGGCACTACGCCATCCTCAGTTGCCCTATGCAAGCAGCAGAACAACTCGAAGCAGCGGAATAACTCTAGCAGCTGAACAACAGCGACGGTGGTGAACTCCACTCCACAGGGACTCTGGCTGGAACGCTTATCCTAGCTCGCAAACAAGGACTCCACGGCAAACAAGCAATCAAATCCGGAATGACCTACAAGCTGGCATGACACGCCAGGTCAGTACATTGAATGTACTTGCAAGCTCACAATAAACATAAACATAACGACAAACAATATTAGGATATTTAACCATTTAAGCAACAATCCAACCATACATCCAACATACTGCGATTATGCTCAACAGGTACTCATTCTCCTGACTGGCTTACCAGATGTGACCAATAAACAAGATATTACCAAAACATACTCGTGATCCTTACGGCGATCACCACCCGACCATCTCATGGCCCGTGATCCTTACGGCGATCACAACCCGACCAACTCGTGGCCCGTGATCCTTACGGCGATCACAACCCGACCAACTCATGGCCAACTCAACGCAATGGCCTCACTGCCATCCTTAGTGCAATCTACAGGCTCACAAGGTTATGCTCCGCCTACCTGATCAGGGTAGCGCATGCCCATAACCTTCCCTAGTTGGAGTCACCGACCAGAGGCACGACAATGAAACGTATTAAGGCCGTCCCATACCGGCAAGTGTGGTTGCACTGGGAAGACTCGTTTCAGCGGCACCACGACCCGGTCAACAACATGTTCAAGTTGAATTATTAATCAGGTTCAACTTAATGTGAATAAAAATAACCGGTGTCATAATGCCATACTATGCATCACTTAACATATGCATCACAAAATCGTGCAAACAACTGCACCAACCACGCTCCTACGGAGCCATCATCAACACATGCTACTATTCTGGTTAAAATCTCACTTTACTTATACCAGAACCATTTCTAGCATCCTCATCATTATTCATCATGCAAAATAACATTTAAACTACTCATCAAACTCTATGACCATATCCTTATCACTTGCAACTAAGTTCTCTTTAGCTTACCAACAATATTTACCTCAAACATTCTGTAGTTTAAGTATTTTTGACATGACAAGCATTTTACAGAACATAATAATTATATAACTAATTTAAATGCATAAATATTCATATGTTCAAGTACGTAAATTACAAATATTGAAGTGGCACTATGAAAATGTCATTGTGGCTTGCCTGGGGATGAAGAAGGCATCGGGGAGAAGTGCGGTGAAGCCGCAGAAAGATTCGCCGGAAAACGTACTCTCTCGGAGGGGGCTGATTAAGGGAAGGGGCAAAATGGTCATTTTCAGTATGCCAAAACATAGTGAAAGCATGACCAATAGAATGGGCTCGACAAAATGAAGAAGTGGGCGTTGGATTCACCTTAAATGGAGTTACGGTTAAAAAGATATGGAAGTTTTTCTGCCAGGGACTCATCTGTAATGAAAATAATTTCAACCAGGGGCCTGAAAAGAAAAAGTGAAAGCGCATTCAGGGAAATAGGTTTTCACCTTATGCAAAGGAACAGTTGCGGGGCTGACGCGTGCGGGTCCCACGGGTAGGGCCCGTCACTTATCCACGCTGGCCCGCGGGGTCAACGCATAGCCACTAACTGGCGGGGCCCGCGGCCAGCTGGCAGGGCGGGGCGCTGCCTCCTTCTTCTTCCCGCCGCCGCCCGATGGAGCAGAGGATGGGGCGAGCTCCGGCGATGACTGTCGGTGCTACGGGCCACGATCCTCGGCGCTCGGTCCACCGGAGAGATCGGGGAGAGGCGCCGCATCCATCCCGCCGGGGCACGGACGCCGAGAAGGACCAGAGCGATGAGGGAGCGGACTCTGGCGGAGATCCTTCGGTGGGATTTGGCTACGGGTCTACGGGGCACTCCGGCGAGGGGCAGGTAGGTTGGAAGGATCAGGGCGGGCGAGGGGCGTTCTCTGGTGAAGGAATGAGGAAGGTAGGGTCCGGCTTCGAGCTAATCTTGTCGGGCCGAGGCGGCGGCCATGGCGGCATAGGGAGGCGAAGAGAGCAGCTCCGGCTTGGGGAAGAAGCTAGGCGGGGTACTGGGAGAGGGGCGAGGCCACTGGAGTGCTCGGAGAGGCTCGGGGAGGGCTATTTATAGCCGAGCGAGAGGGAGCCGGGCTGGCACCGCCGTGGACGCATGGCCGGCGCCACGGACGCGTGCCCGCGTGCATGGGCTCGGGGGGAAACGACGGGGAGGGCACAAGGGGAAGCTCTCACGGGGCAGAGGAGGCCAAGGGGAAGCAGATGAAGAAGCTGAGAGCCATTAAAGCCCCGGTCGGCCACAGTGCATCAGTGGGCGCGCGTCGGCGAGCGTCGGTGAGCTAGAGGACAGAGGGGGAGAGGGGTCCAGGAGAACGGCGACGACGCGACTGAGCTGTTAGACACTCGGGGACAGGCTAGAACCGGCCGGAGCGACGCTGCTGTTGCCAATAGTGGCGAGACCACCATTTTGGCTGGCTGCACTCGTGGTCACCACTGGCATGGCGCGCTCTAGGGGTTTTACTGAGGTTAAACCATGTCTACTGCATAGTCCTTCGAATGGTGGTCTCAACTACGGTGGTAACTTGGTTAAACAGTCTTTGGGTAAATAGTTAGTGAGCTATGAATTTTACTGCAGTAAACTTTACCACTCAATGTGATCAGCAGGGATATGTTATGGGCCAAATAAGTTGTCTGGGTGTCAAGCTATGGAGGGACTATGATCCTGGGGAGTTTGAGGGTAAAAGGATCAAGATTTACTGCAGTTACTTCACAACTGCATACTTGGTCCAAAATTGAAGATCATGAAGATACACTCACAAGGTTGATTGGATTGATATGAGTTTGAGCAACGCTGGGTTATTTGATCATATGAAGATTCTTCAAAAGGTTTCATACCATTTGGATAAACCAAAATGGTACTTCCTTCACAAGCATCTCCTCTGGACAGAAACTTGGAATATTTGGAGTTAGGGAAACTTGGCATATTGGAATCTTTTCTATTCCTCTGGACAGAAACTTGGAATAGAAAAGGAATATTCCCAATAAAAAGAATATTGGGATTTGGGCTAGGATGGAAATGACAGGATCTAGGGAAAGATTTGGGAATGATAAGCTACTCTGGAAGCAAAGAAGAGGGCATCTTCTTCAGTTTCCAGACCACTAAGCCACGGAAAAAGAAAACTCAGGCAAAAACCTCGAAAAACAAAAGGAAAAAGAATGGGCCAAAAATGAGGCTGTCACATAACATGTGGCAGATCAAGAGGGCACACGATCTTCTTAACCTCATCAACACTAGTAGGACATAGATTCGCCACGGGAAGAACATCCTTTAGGTACTTGAGATGCTCATCGAGGCTAGTGTCCGTCCATTTGTTTTTAGCCTTCTTCTTTAGGAGTTGGAGCATGAAACTCAAGCGGGTCACCTCAGGATTGCAACATCATACAATGGAGTGTCCGAATATACCACCAGTTGCTGCAGCTTAGCCTCCTCTCTAGAAGCATCTCTCTCAGTACTTGTCTCCTTGCGAAGCAGTGCTTGAACATGAGGGTCCCGCACGATTGAACTTAGTATCGAATAACTTTGCTGCGTGGAGTCCACGTTCTCTCCGCTGCCATGTCTGGCCCCTTCTCCTCTACCATGTCCGGCCCCTTCTCCGCCACCATGTCCGGCCTCTTCGCCGCCACCATTATCTATCATCTCTTCATCTTGCCCCATGTCGTCATTGCCTGCCCCCTCGGCATCCTCAACATCATGATCCTCATCTTCAATTATCCACCGAGTATAGCCATCCATGAAACCAGTCATGAGCAGGTGCGCTTCGACACGACCATCATTATAGGGGTCGAGCCAAACTATTAATTTGCATTTTCGACACGGACATAAAACCTCTGTCAGGTTATTTTCTTTCATGTCCTGCACTGCCGACCGCAACCACCAGTCCACCATCGTTTCACTGATCGTCATGAACGTCTGCACAGTAATAATAAACAAATTGATTATAAAAATGTGTGCATGCATGCATCAAAGTCATAGAAAAATCTGGCATGACCTTCCCTAAAAATAGGACATATAAATCTAGAGTTCACCTGAAATTCGCCGAAACAGAAATAAATCGACATTTTGGCAAAACATAGGCAACTCGAAAGCACAATTCAGCATCAACTCATGCCACACACACAATTTCCGCTTACGTGGAGGTCCTCGATGCTCAGCGTGACCATTGAATAGATCTCCACGGTTCCTCCACGGGTCGTCTGGTTCGAGCCATCTTCGATGCCCCATGTACACGATTTTTTCAGACCCGCCATCTTTCCTTGACGTTAGCTACTGAGACGTCGTATCATCCATGCACCACATGCATCCGCAATATCAATGGCACACCTGGCCTGCGACATATCCGTAACCGAGATAGTCGTGCACCGTCGTGATCAGCGCGGCTCTCATGTAGAAATACTCGCCTTTGATGGCGTCCCATGTCTTGGTTGGTGTTTTCCATAACGTGTCTAACTCCTCTTGAAGTAGCCCTAGATACATATTAATATTATTTCTTGGTTGTTTCGTCCCTTGAATCAGCATGCTCATGTGAATGTACTTCGACTTCATGCACAACCGGGGGGAGGTTGTACATCCATACAAACATGGGACATGTGCTACGGTTGGTGCTCTGGTTGCCAAACAGATTCATGCCATCAGTACACACGCCAAGCATGATGTTCCTTGCATCACATTTAAAATACCGATAGAAGTTGTTCAACGCTCCCCACTGGCTTCCATCCTTGACGTGTCTCAGCTTTGGATCGTCTCCATCGTCGGGTTTCTTCCTCTCCGCGTGCCAGCGCATTAGCTTTGCTTCCTTGGGGTCTACAAAATACCGCTGGAGACGGGGAGTGATCGGTAAGTACCATACAACTTTCTGGGGACATTTCTTCCCGGCCTTCTTGTATCGAGAAGCATTGCACATCGGACAACTTGTTTTTTCCGCGTGCTCCTTCCGAGAAATTATACAATCGTTGATGCATGCATGGTATCTAACGTGCAGCAGATAAGGAGGGCACACAATCTTTTTGGCCTCATCAAGACTAGTAGGACATAGATTCCCCGTGGGAAGAACATCCTTTAGGTACTTGAGATGCTCATCGAGGCTAGTGTTGGTCCATTTGTTTTTAGCCTTCGTCTTCAGGAGTTGGAGTGTGAAACTCAAGTGGGTCACCTCAGGATTGCAACCATCATACAATGGAATGTTCGAGTCTACCACCAGTTGCTGCAGCTTAGCCTCCTCTCTAGAAGCAGGTCTCTCAGTACTCGTCTTCTTGTGAAGTAGTGCTTGAACATGTGGGTCCCGCATGATTGAACTTAGTACCGATGAACTCTGTTGCGTGGATTCCACGTTCTCTCCGCCACCATGTCCGGCCCCTTCTCCTCTGCCATGTTCGTCCCCTTCTCCGCCGCCATGTCCGGCCTCTTCCCCGCCGCCATTATCGATCATCTCTTCGTCTTGCCCCGTGTCGTCATTGCCTGCCCCATCGGCATCCTCAACATCGTAATCCTCATCTTCAATTTTCCACTGAGTATAGCCATCCACGAAACCAGTCATGAGCAGGTGCGCTTTGACACGGCCATCGTCATAGGGGTCAAGCCAAACTATTCCTTTGCATTTTCGACACGGACATAAAACCTCTGTCAGGTTATTTTCTTTCATGTCGTGCACCACCGACCGCAACCACCTGGCCACCATCGTTCCACTAACCATCATGAATGTCTTCACGGTAATAATAAACAAATTGATTATAAAAATGTGTGAAGGCATCAAAGTCATAAAAAAATTTGGCATGACCTTCCCTAAAAATAGGACATATATATAAGTCTAGAGTTTGCCCGGAATTCGCCGAAACGGAAATAAATCGACATCTCGGCAAAACATAGGCAACTCAAAAGCACAATTCAGTGTCAACTCATGCCACACACACAAATTCCATCATATGGCTCAATTATCATATCACACACACATACACATATTTCCATTCTTGCAAATGCATAAAATTGTAATCACCTCTCGAGATCGAGCACACGGTGGAGATGATGATGTAGGGAGATCAAAAGTGCACAAAGATCTTCTTGACAAAGATAGATCTAGTTAGGGGGCAAATAGTTCACTTAACTAAATGCTACATCTACCAAGCTAGCTAATTTGGGAGGAGACAACTTCAATTAGTGGAGGGGGAAGGAAAAAGAGTAAGGAGATGCATTAATGGAGGTGGTGTGTAGTTGGCTAAGAGTAATGAAGAGAGAGAAAGGTAGGTAGAAGAGGGAGAGTAATGGAGGGAGAAGTATTGACGAAGAAGCAAACTGAGAGAGAGAGAGAGAGGATGTGGGAGGTAGGGGAAAGGGAAAATAGGAGATGGGGTAGGGGAGGACGTGGAGGGGAAAGGGGGTGGTGTGCTGCGTCTTAGCAGTACCACAGGCGGGAAAACATGCTACTGATAAGAGGGTAGCAGCAGCACACATTACACACACGCTCGACTGCAAAGCGGGGCAACCATGTGCCCAATTTCAAAATTAGCAGCAACTACTCGAGTAAAAAGCGTGCTACTACTATTGCATTAGCAGTAGCGCGTGTCGTTACACCGTGCTGCTACTAAACTTAGGTTGGTGGGTACTGTCGGTTGATTTTTGTAGCAGCACGGTTTCGCCTGCAGGTGCTACTACTAGCTTTGTATCAGTAACGACAATTTTGGACCCACGCTACTGCTAATTAGCAGTAGAACCTCTTTTTGTGCCGCGCTGCTACCAAGATTCTATGTATAAGGTTTTCCCAAGAATGGGGACTCGCTTTAGTATGTGCAGTCCCAACTAGCATCCCTATTGTAAGGCGGTACCATCACATTGAAAATAGCGCATGGGGTACGCACCGTGAAGCAGTGGAGGTTGCCTCGGTTTTCATGGTACAAAACTATGGTATCGGCTTCAGAATCAACAATAGTGTTTATGTTTATCTTTGCTAAACGAGCCCCTGAAGTCAGTAGTCTGGACAAGAAATAGACCAACAAATGATTTGTTGGCGATACGAGCATTACTAAAGAATAGAAAGAAATAGATGAACAAGGATTGAAACTACAAACCTACCATCTAAGGTGGTGAGCACATTAGTGCCAGCCTCTTAGTTACTTCTAGCCCAGCCATACGACATAGGGTGCATGGAACCGAAGAGCATCCTACTGAAGACAGTTATCCTAGGTTGGTTATGCAGAGGAATGAAAGCATGCTTGGGTAAGCAAAAGATAACCAAATTTAGAACTATAATTATCTACAACAACAAGGTAGACGAATCGATGTTCAGTTGATAACAATTCTTTTTGGATCACGCATGCAGGTCCTAGACGATGAAAATCCATGGCATCTGTATGAACTTCATCTAGAAACCAGCCATGCTGGAGACACCCGCTGGCCGCCACTTCTATTTTTTTACTAAGCCAGGGCAGCCAGACAGCACCGACCCATCGGAATAGATCGGTCGACCAAAATTTGGGTTTCGATGCTTGTAATAGCCATTACCATGGCATGCACATTTGTGAGCATAGTTAGTCTCGTGTTTAGTGAATTACGTAATGTATTGATCAAAAGTCACCTTTCTTCTTGCTCAAAATAGAAACGAGGCCGCATGTCTAGTTTATTTTTCTTTGAACCAATAACAACTAGATATTCTAATAACATGCTAAAAGTGTGTCTACCACTAAATGATGCTATTTGAAAAGGCAATGTTGTGTTACTACACTCTAGTGTCTATTGGTTCAAAGATGATGCTAAATGATGCTATTTGGTAAGTCGACGGAATTGGAAGACAACGGAAGTGGACAGCGTGAAAGGAGACTTCTTCTTGTGGGCGAGGCGAATATTACCTCCTATTTCTTTTTCATTATTTATTGCTCAAGTATTATTTCCTATCTCTAATATTATTCGTTCCCAAAATATTTATTTTTCTTCCATTTTGAGTTTTTTGAAAATAAAAACAAAATTTTCTAATTCTAGACTAACAAAGAGTGTACACGTGAAAATCACGACGCACAATAAGAAGATCCCGGATGACTGGAAATAGGGCTGCAAACGAGTCGAGCTCGAGCGAGTTGGAGTTGGCTCAGCTCAACTCATATGAAAATTCAAGCGAGCTCAAACTAAGTGAAGCTCATGATCGAGCTGTAGAACATGACTCGTGCTCAGCTTGTAACGATCTCGAGTCGATCTCGAGCTAGTTTCGAGCTAAATGAGATGGTAAATATTATAAATCTATGGATGAAAAACCAAAAAATGAAGGTGAATATGCTGGGAACCTTTGCCAAAAAGATATGATATTTAACACATAGTCGACCATGTGCCATAATTAGTCGTAAATCTTCTATGCACTTAATTAAGTTTCAATGTTTGTTGGTAAATAAAATGGAGAAAAATTATGGACAACATATATGGTAATAAATTATCTTATTTTCATTTAATATATGGCAAAATCATTTAACATAATGATATTTTGTTGAGCTATTGAGCTAAAATCGAGCGAGCCAACATTGGCTTAAGATCGGCTCGTTTCTTGGTCGAGCTACATAAAGTGTTCAAACTCAGCTCGTTTCTTTTCAAGTCGATCTCGAGTTGAGTCAAAAAACGAGTCAATCTTGAGCGGCTCACGAGCCTCAAGCTTTTCTTACAGCCCTAATTGGAAATAGTTTCAACCCTGATCAATAAGGGTAGGAAGAAGATTTTGCTAGCCTGGTGAGAGCAAGGTTGGACGGACTAACAACTAACTGACTGCCTGCCGTTCGCATGTTACAGCTGTTATTTTCAACATGCTAGATAGAGCATTGTTCAGATGATGGTAATGATGGTCATGTAGGTTGCTAGATGACAAGTGGCATGACATCATTACGCCCTTCAACTGAAAGTTCTTGGGGATCTCCTTGAGCCTAGTGTACCGTGCGTCCACCACACCTGTAACCAGAGGACGTTTTCATCAGCAAGCAGAAGCAAGCATCCCAATGTTCTTCATAAACTGATTTTGAGAGTGGAAGAAAACACTCACCACCTGTATTTGAGAATGGGGACTTGCTTTAGTATGCGTAATCCCAGCCAGCAGTGCTGTTGTATGGGGGTACCATCACTTCGAAAATAGCGCATGGGTTAAGTGCCATGAAGCAGTGGAGGTTGCCTCCGTTTTCATGGTACAAAACTATGGTATCGGCTTAAGCATCAACAATAGTGTTTATGTTTATCTTTGCCAGACGAGCCCCTGAAGTGAGTGGTCAGGACAAGAAATAGATCAACAAATGATTTGTCAGTGATATGAGCATTACTAAAGAAAAGAAAGAAATAGAGGATCAACGAATGAAAGAACAAACATACGATCAGAGGTGGTGAGCACATTAGTGCCAGCCTCTGAGGTACTTCAAGCCCAGTCATGCGACATAACGTGCATGGAACCGAAGAGCATCCTGCTGAAGACGGTTATCCCGGGTTGGTTGTGTAGAGGAATGAGAGCATTTTTGGGTATGCAGAAGATACCCAAATTTAGAACTATATTTATCTACAACAACAAGGTAGACGAAGCGTCGTTCAGTTGGTAAAAATTCTTTTTGGATCACGCATGCAGGTCCTAGACGATGAAAAACCATGGCATCGGTATGCACTTCATCTGGAAACCAGCTATGCTGGAGACACCCGTTGACCGCCACTTATTTTTTTTTGAGTGAGCGAGGGCAGTCGGACACCACCGACCCATCAGAATAGATGGGTCGACCCAAATTTGGGTTTCGATGCTTATAATAGCCATTATTATGGCATGCACATTTGTGAGCATACTTAGTCTCGTGTTTAGTGAATTATGCAACGTAATGATCAAAAGTCACCTTTCTTCTTGCTCAAAATAGAAACGAGGCTGCATGTCCGGTTATTTTTCTTTGAACCAATAAAATCTAGATATTCTAATAACATGCTAAAAATGTGATGATATTTGAAAAGGCAATGTTGTGTAACTACTCTCTAGTGTCTGTTGGTTCAAAGACGATGTCAAATGATACTATTATGAAAGACGATAGTATTGGAAGACAACAGAAGAGGATAGCATGAGAGGAAACTTCTTCTTGTGGGCGAGGCAAATATTACCTCCTATTACATTTTGATTATTTATTGCTCAAGTATTGTTTTCCTATCTCTAGCATTATTCGTTCCCAACATATCTATTTTTCTTCCATTTTTAGTTTTTTGAAAATAAATAGAAATGTTTCTAATTCCAGATCAAGCAAGACTATACACGTGGAAATAACAACGCATGATAAGATGATCCCAGACGAATGGAGATAGTTTCGTCCTTGATGTATAAGGGTGAAAAGAAGATTTTGCTAGCCTTGTGGGAGCTAGGATGGACTGACTGACAACTGACTGATTACCTGCCTTTCATAGGTTACAAGTGTTTTTTACAACAAACTAGAAAGAGCGCTGATCAGATGATGGTAACAATGGTCATGCAGGTTCCAAAATGACAAGTGCCAGGGCATCGTTACGCACTTCATCTAAAAGTTGTTGGGGATCTCCTAGAGACTCGAGTACCGTGCGTCCACCACACCTGAAAGTAGAGGACGTTTTCATCAGCGAGCAGAAGCAAGCTTCCAGACGTTCTTCATAAACTGAATTTGAGGCTAGAAGAAAACATTCACTAGCTGTATTTGAGAATGGGGACTCGCTTTAGTACGCGCAGTCCCAGTCAGCAGCGCTGCTGTAAGGGGGTACCATCACATCGGAAATAGTGCATGGCATAAGCATAGTGAAGCAGTGGAGGTTGCTTCTGTTTTCATTGTACAGAACTATGGTATCGGCTGAAGCATCAACAACAGTGTTTATCTTTATCTTTGCTAGAGGAGCCCCTTAAGTGAGTGGTCTAGACAAGAAATAGATCAACAAATGATTTGTCAGCAATAGGAGCATTACTAAAGAAAAGAAAGAAATAGAGGAACAAGGAATGAAACTGCAATCCTACCATCTGAGGTGGTGAGCGCATTAGTGCGAGCCTCCGAGTTACTTCTAGCCCAGTCATACAACATAAGGTGCATGGAAGCGAAGAGCATCTTGCTGAAGACGGTTATCCCAGGTTGGTTGTGCAGAGGAATGAAAGCATTAATGGGTAAGCAGAAGATACCCAAATTTATAACTATACTTATCTACAACAAGAAGGTAGACGAAGCGCCATTCAGTTGGTAACAATTGTTTTTGGATCACGCACGCAGGTCCTAGACAATGAAAAATCATGCATCGGTATGCACTTCATCTGGAAACCAGCTATGCTGGAGACACCCGCTCGCCGCCACTTCTATTTTTTGGGTGAGCCAGGGCAGCAGGACACCACCGACCCATCGGAATTGATGGGTCGACCCAAATTTGGGTTTCGATGCTTGTAATAACCATTACCATGGCATGCACATTTGTGAGCATAGTTAGTCTCATCTTTAGTGAATTATGCAAGGTATTGATCAAAAGTCACCTTTCTTCTAGCTCAAAATAGAAACGAGGCCGCATGTGTAGTTTACTTTTCTTTGAACCAATAAATTCTAGATATTCTAATAACATGCTAAAAGTGTATCTACCACTAAATGATGCTTTTTGAAAAGGCAATGTTGTGTTACTACTCTCTAGTGTCTATGGTTTCAAAGACGATGCTAAATGATGCTATTTGGAAAGTCGAGGGAATTGGAAGACAACGGAAGTGGAGGGCGTGAAAGGAGACTTCTTCTTGTGGGCAAGGCGAATATTACCTCCTATTTCTTTTTCATTATTTATTTCTCAAGTATTGTTTTCCTATCTCTAACATTATTAGTTCCCAATGTATTTATTTTTCTTCCATTTTGAGTTCTTTGAAATTAAAAACAAAATTTTCTAATTCCAGACCAACAAAGAGTGTACACGTGAAAATCACGACGCACGATAAGATATACCGGATGGCTGGAAATAGTTTCAACCCTGATGAATAAGGGCAGAAAGAAGATTTTGCTAGCCAAGTGAGAGCTAGTTTGGACTGACTGACAACTAACTGACCGCCTGGCTTTTGCAGGTTACAACTGTTATTTTGAACATGCTAGACAGAGTGTTGTTCAGATGATGGTAACGATGCTCATGTAGGTTCCTAGATGACAAGTGGCATGACATCATTACGCCCTTCAACTGAAAGTTTTTGGGGATCTCCTTGAGCCTAGAGTACCGTGCGTCCACCACACCTGAAACCAGAGGACGTTTTCATCAGCAAGCAGAAGCAAGCATCCAAATGTTCTTCATAAACTGAATTCAAGAGTGGAAGAAAACACTCACCAGCTGTATTTGAGAATGGGGACTCTCTTTAGTATGCGTAGTCCCAGCCAGCAGTGCTGTTTTATGGGGGTACCATCACTTCAAAAATAGCGCATGGGTTAAGCGTCGTGAAGCAGTGGAGGTTGCCTCCATTTTCATGGTACAGAACTATGGTATCGGATGAAGCATCAACAATAGTGTTTATGTTTATATTTGCTAGACGAGCCCCTAAAGTGAGTGGTCAGGACAAGAAATAGATCAACAAATGATAGGTCATTAATAGGAGCATTACTAAAGAAAAGACAGAAATAGAGGAAAAGGAATGAAAGTACAAACATACCATCTGAGGTGGTGAGCACATTAGTCCCAGCCTCTGAGTTACTTCAAGCCCAGTCATACGACATAAGGTGCATGGAACCAAAGAGCATCCTGCTGAAGACGGCTATCCTAGGTTGGTTGTGCAAAGGAACGAAAGCATTCTTGGGTAAGCAGAAGATACCCAAATTTATAACTATAATTATCTACAAGAACAAGGTAGACGAAGCGTCGTTCAGTTGGTAACAATTCTTTTTGGATCACGCATGCAGGTCCTATTCTATGATAAACCATGGCATTGGTATGCACTTCATCTGGAAACCAGCCATGCTGGAGACACCCGCTGACCGCCACTTCTATTTTTTCAGTGAGCCAGGGCAGCCGGACACCACCGACCCATCGGAATAGATGGGTCGACCCAAATTTGGGTTTCGATGCTTGTAATAGCCATTACCACGGCATGCACATTTGTGAGCATAGTTTGTCTTGTGTTTAGTGAATTATGCAATGTTGTGTTATTACTCTCTAGTGTCTGTTGGTTCAAAGACGATGCTAAATGATGCTATTAGGAAAGTCGATGGAATTGGAAGACAACTCAAGAGGAGAGCGTGCAAGGAAACTTCTTCTTGTGGGCGAGGCGAATATTACCTTCAATTTCATTTTCATTATTTATTGCTCAAGTATTATCTTCCTATCTCTAACATTATTCGTTCCCAATATATTTATTTTTCTTCCATTTTGATTTTTTGGGATAATAACAAAATTTTCTAATTCTAGACCAACAAAGATTGTACACGTAAAAATCACGACGCACGATAAGAAGATCCCGGACGACTGGAAATAGTTTCAACCCTGATGAATAAGGGTAGGAAGAAGATTTTGCTAGCCTGGTGAGAGCTAGGTTAGACTGACTGACAACCAACTGACTTCCTGCCTTTCGCATATTACAACTGTTATTTACAACATGCTAGACAGAGCGCTGATCAGATGATGGTAATGATGGTCATGTAGGTTCCTAGATGACAAGTGCCACGACATCATTATGCACTTCATCTGAAAGTTTTTCGAGATCTCCTTGAGCCTGGAGTACCGTGCGTCCACCACACCTGAAACCAAAGAACGTTTTCATCAGCGAGCAGAAGCAAGCATCCAAATGTTCTACATAAACTGAATTCAAGATTGGAAGAAAACACTCACCAGCTGTATTTGTGAATTGGGACTCGCTTTAGTACGCGCAGTCCCAACCAGCACCGCTGTTGTAAAGGGGTACCATCACATCGAAAATAGCGCATGGGGTAAGCGCCGTGAAGTAGTGGAGGTTGCCTCCGTTTTCATGGTACAGAACTATGGTATCGGCTGAAGCATCAACAATAGTGTTTATGTTTATATTTGCTAGACAAGCCCCTGAAATGAGTAGTCTGGACAAGAAATAGATCAACAAATGATTTGTCAGCAGTAGGAACAATACTAAAGAAAAGAAAGAAACAGAGGAACAAGGAATGAAACTGCAAACCTAACATCTGAGGTGGTGAGCGCATTAGTGCTAGCCTCTGAGTTACTTCTAGCCCAGTCATACAACATAAGGTGCATGGAACCGAAGAGCATCTTGCTGAAGACGGTTATCCCGGGTTGGTTGTGCATAGGAATGAAAGCATGCTTGGGTAAGCAGAAGATACCCATATTTAGCACTATATATACTTATCTACAACAACAAGGTAGACGAATTGTCTTTCAGTTAGTAACCATTATTTTTGGATCACGCATGCAGGTCCTAGACGATGAAAAAGCATGCACTTCATCTAGAAATCAGCCATGCTGGAGACACCCACTGGCCGCCACGTCCATTTTTTGAGTGAGCAAGGGCAGTCGGATACCACTGACCCATTGGAATAGATGGGTCGACCCAAATTTGTGTTTTGATGCTAGTAATAGCTATTACCATGGCATGCATATTTGTGAGCATAGTTAGTCTCGTGTTTAGAGAATTATGCAATGTTTTGATCAAAAGTCACCTTTCTTATTGCTCAAAATAGAAATGAGGCCGCATGTCCAGTTTATTTTTCTTTGAACCAATAAAATCTAGATATTCTAATAACATGCTAAAAGTGTGTCTACCACTAAATGATGCTAATTAAAAAGGTATTGTTGTGTTACTACTCTCTAGTGTCTATTGGTTCAAAGACGATGCTAAATGATGCTATTTGGAAAGTTGACGGAATTGGGAGACAACGGAAGAGGAGAGCGTGAAAGGAGACTTCTTCTTGTGGGCGAGGCGAATATTACCTCATATATTTTTTCATTATTTATTGCTCAAGTAATATTTTCCTATCTCTAACATTATTCATTACCAATATATTTATTTTTCTTCCATTTTGGGTATTTTGAAAATAAAAACAAAATATTCTAATTCCAGACCAACAAAGAATGTACACGTGAAAATCACGATGCACGACAAGAAGATCCCCGGACAACTGGAAATAGTTTCAACCCTGAAGAATAAGGGTAGGAAGAATATTTTGCTAGCCTCGTGAGAGCTAGGTCGGACTGACCGACAACTAACTGACTGCCTGCCTTTCGTAGGTTACAACTGTTATTCACAACATGCTAGACAGAGCTTTGATCTGATGATGGAAAACCATGCTTATATAGGTTCCTACATGACAAGTGCCATGACATTGTTACGCCCTTCATCTGAAAGTTGTTGGAGATCTCCTAGAGCCTGGCGTACCGTGCTTCCACCACGCTTGAAACCAGAGGACGTTTTCATCAGCGAGCAGAAGCAAGCATCCAAATGTTCTTCATAAACTGAATTCAAGAGTGGAAGAAAACACTCACCAGCTGTATTTGAGAATGGGGACTAGCTTTAGTACGCGCAGTCCAAGCAAGCAGTGATGTTGTACGGGGGTACCATCACATCAAAAATAGCGAATGGGGTAAGCATCGTGAACCAGTTGAGGTTGCCTCCGTTTTCATGGTACAGAACTATGGTATCGACTAAAGCATCAACAAGAGTGTTTATGTTTATCTTTGCTAGATGAGCCCTTGAAGTGAGTGGTCAGGACAAGAAATAGATCAACAAATGATTTGTCAGTAATAGGAGCATTACTAAAGAAAAGAAAGAAATAGAGGAACAAGGAATGAAACTGCAAACCTTCCATCTGATGTGGTGAGCGAATTAGTGCCAGCCTCTGAGTTACTTCTAGCCCAGTCATATGACATAAGGTTCATGGAACCGAAGAGCATCTTGCTGAAGACGGTTATCCCGGGTTGGTTGTGCAGAGGAATGAAAGCATGCTTGGGTAAGCAGAAGATACCCAAATTTAGAACTTTACTTATCTACAACAACAAGGTAGATGAAGCATCGTTCAGTTGGTAACAATTCTTTTTGGCTTCCACTTCTATTTTTTGATTGAGCTAGGGCAGTCGGACACCACCGACCCATCGGAATATATGGGTCAACCCAAATTTGGGTTTCGATGTTTTTAATGCCATTGCCATGGCATGCACATTTGTGAGCATAGTTAGTCGTTTAGTCAATTATGCAATGTATTGATCAAAAGTGACCTTTCTTCTTGCTCAAAATAGAAACGAGGCTGCATGTCCAGTTTATTTTTCTTTGAACCAATAAAATCTAGATATTCTAATAACATGCTAAAAGTGTGTCTAACACTAAATGATGCTATTTGAAAAGGCAATGTTGTGTTACTACTCTCTAGGGTCTATTGGTTCAAAGGCGATGCTAAATCATGCTATTTGGGAAGTCGATGGAATTGGAAGACAACAAAGAGGAGAGCATGAAAGGAAACTTCTTCTTATGGGCGAGGCGAATATTACCTCATATTTCTTTTTCATTAATTATTGCTCAAGTATTGTTTTCCTATCTCTAACATTATTCCTTCCCAATATGTTTATTTTTCTTCCGTTTTGAGTTATTTGGAAATAAAAACAAAATCTTCTAATTCCAGGCCAACAAAGAGTGTGCACGTGAAAATCATGACACACGATGAGGAGATCCCGGACGACTGGAAATAGTTTCAACCCTAATGAACATGGGTAGGAAGAAGATTTTGCTACCCTGGTGAGAGCTAGGTTGGACTGACTGACAACTAACTGCCTGCCTGCCTTTCGCATGTTACAACTGTTATTTACAACATGCTAGACAAAGCGCTGATCAGATGATGGTAATGATGGTCAGGTAGGTTCCTAGATGACAACTGCAACGACATCGTTACTCCCTTCATCTGAAAGTTGTTTGGGATCTCCTTGAGCCTGGAGTATCGTGCGTCCACCACACCTGAAACCATAGGATGTTTTCATCAGTGAGCAGAAGCAAGCATCCAAATGTTCTTGATAAACTGAATTCAAGAGTGGAAGAAAACACTCACCAGCTGTATTTGAGAATGGTACTCGCTTTAGTGCATGCAGTCCCAACCAGCAGTGCTGTTGTAAGGGGGTACCATCACATTAAAAATAGCAAATGGGTTAAGCCTCGTGAAGTAGTGGAGGTTGCCTCCGTTTTCATGGTATAGAATGATGGTATCGGCTGAAGCATCAACAGTAGTGTTTATGTTTATCTTTGCTAGACGAGCCCCTGAAGTGAGTGGTCAGGACAAGAAATAGATCAACAAATGATTTTGCTAGCCTGGTGAGAGCTAGGTTGGACTAACTGACAACTGACTGACTGCCTGCCTTTCACAGGTTACAACTATTATTTACAACATGCTAGACGGAGCGCTGATCAGGTGATAGTAACGATGGTCATGCAGGTTCCTAGATGACAAGTGCCATGACATCATTATGCCATTCACTCAAAGTTGTTTTGGAACTCCTTGAGCCTGGAGTACCGTGCGTCCACCACACCTGAAACTAGAGGACGTTTTCATCGGTCAGCAGAAGCAAGCATCCAGATGTTCTTCATAAACTGAATTCAAGACTGGAAGAAAACACTCACCAATTGTATTTTAGAATGGGGACTCTCTTTAGTATGCGTAGTCCTAGCCAGCAGCGGTATTATAAGGGGGTACCATCACATCGAAAATAGCACAATGGGTAAGCACCGTGAAGCAGTGCAGGTTTCCTCCATTTTCAAGCTACAAAACTATGGTCTCGGCTCAATTGTCAACAACAATGTTTTTGTTTATCTTTGCTAGCGAGCCCTTGAAGTGAGTGGTCAGGACAAGAAATTGATCAACAAATGATTTGTTAGCGATAGGAGCATTGTAAAGAAAAGAAGAAAATAGAGGAACAAGCAATGCAACTGCAAACCTAACATCTGAGGTGGTGAGTGAAAGTGCTAGTTATCGACTAGAGGGGGTGAATAGGCGATTTTTATCAAAGTCTTTCAAAACGTGGAAGTTTCGAAGACAAACAATAGAAATGACCTAATTGATATGCAGCGGAAGATAAACTACAACAAGCAAGCCATAGTCAAGTATGCAATAATGTTAACGTACGAAGACTAATAGCAGCTAGGTAGTAAGGATCAGGATGGAAGATAGTATGAAGCCAATCAACGATAGTAGTCAAGCAATGAAGTCAAACAGATAAGATAGAAAAGCAATGATTTCACGAAGAAAAACTCAAAGTAAAAGAGGGAAGGGATAGAACCAGTCACTTGTTGAAGACACAAGATTTGTTGGACCAGTTCCAATTGCTGTGACAACTGTACGTCTGGTTAGGGAAGCTGAGATTCAACTCAGAAGACCACGTCTTCACCTTATTCTCCTTGAGCTAAGGACACACAGTCCTCGCCCTCTGGTATGTCTTCAAGGTATACTTCCGAACCTTCACAGACTTCGTTCACCGACAATCCACAATGACTCTTGGATGCTCAGAACGCGACGCCTAACCGGCTGGAGGATACACAGTCCTCAAGTGTAATAAATCTTCAGGTCACACAGACAGAAAGACTTCAGTGATGCCTAACACTCTTTGGCTCTGGGTGTTTGGGCTTTGTCCTCGTAAGGATTTCTCTCTCAAAGGCTTCGAGTTGGGTTGCTCTCAAAATGACAAAAGTCGTAAACTAACTCTGAGCATCCACCAATTTATGGTGTAGGGGGTGGGATATTTATAGCCACAAGGCAACCCGACCTGATATGTCCGAAATGACCCTGGGTCACTAAGGAACTGACACGTGTTCCAACGGTCAGATTTCAAACACACACGGCAACTTTATTTGGGCTACAAGCAAAGCTGACTCATCCAGCTCTGGATAAGATTTGCTCTCATTGTCTTCGCTCGAAGACATAGGATTTGGGTTGAGCATCACTTCAGTCACTCTGACTTAGTTCACTTGGACCCCACTTAACAGTATGGTGGTTCCTATGACTCAACATAGAAGAAAAGGAAACAACGAAACAACTCAGTCTTCGTGCTCCATAGTCTTCACTCAATGTCTTCTCATGTCATAGTCTTCAATGTGAACATCTTCGCACACCACCATTGTATTCAATGTCTTCATACATTTTTAGGGGTCATCTCTGGTAGGTAAACCGAATCAATGAGGGACACTACCTGCGTTATCCTGCAATCCTCACAAACGCATTAGTCCCTCAACCAACTTTGTCGTCAATACTCCAAAACCAACTAGGGGTGGCACTAGATGCACTTACAATCTCCCCCTTTTTGGTGATTGATGACAAACTGGTTGAAGTTTTCAACGGGAATGAAGTATGTGAAATTGTAAAGGATGGGGTATTGTCTTCATAAGTGGCAAGGGCTCCCCCTGAAGATGTGCATATAAATAATTTGATTTTGGAATGCAAATGCACATGGCAGGTTGTACTTATGGAGATCCTCTTCAACTTATGAAGATAATTCATCATGCACGAAATGATATAGCTAAGAGAATGACATGCATAATGAAAAATGGACGTCTGCAGAATGATCTAAGTGCTGAAGTTATCATCGCACGTGGAAACGCAAATAAGTAGCAGACGACCATCAAGTTTAAGTGTTACAACTCAAAGAACAAAGTGTATCAAAAGCAAGAGTTGTAAGCACTAGGCAAAAATATAAAGCTACCGCCCTTATGAATCCGCTTGAAGACTATCAACTCATATGCTTCTCCCCCTTTTGTCAGGAATGACCAAAAAGGTTTGAAGACATAGAGCATCTACTCGTCCTCTTGAGGAGTAGGTGAAGCAGCAGGGTTGTCGTTGTTGGTTGGCGGTGCAGACGAACTTGGTGCAGTGTCGATGCATGCAGAAGTAGGGGGCGGTGAAGTTGCATTGTCTTCATCATCGATCACATTGGCATTTACAGTTGCCGCGGAGGAAGAATAGTCAGAGTCTTCAAGAGATGGAGTTCTACGTAGGACAACATTCCGTGGAGGAGTGGAGTCAAACTTGAATCTTTCAGTGAAGCCATCGTCTTGAAGATGTGCTTCAACACTGAGCAGGGTCAAACTCTTCCATGATCGCCGACAAGTTTCGTGAGTAACAAATGCATTCTTGGTGGCAAGATTTCGAATGTGATTTACATCCACCAAGAGGCTTTGCATCTCACGCTTGAGCCAAAAATGATGCTTATCTTGCTTCTGATGCAGGGCCACAAGAAGTTCTCGGTCATTTAGGACCCGAGAGCACTTCCGAGGCCTTTGAGCAATGGTGCTTTCAGTAGCTTCAGTTGGCGCATGATGAGGTAGACGAGTGTTTCCAGCCATTGGATAGACACGAGTTACTGCTTGGACTCCTTCAATGGGCTGAGTGAAGCTTTGATGTTCAGCATTTTGAAGACTAAGAGGCTTCTTGGCAGGTTCAGGGTATATGGCTTCAACTGACATATCAACCTCTGGTAGAAAGATCACATGATTGCGAGCAGAGGGTTGATAGTTGACAGCAGAGTGTTTCTTGATGAGGCGCATAACCCATGGAGCATAGAACTTCAGGCCAAACAGATCAGATCCTGACGCAGCCAGTTGCCTAAGGAAGAAATCTTGTGCATTGAAGCCGATGCCATTGAGGATGTAAAAGACCAAAGTCTTCATGGCTCCTTCAAGTTTTGCAGCTGAGGAATGTCCTTTTATGGGCCACAGAGTCCGCCTTATGATGTGATATATGGTGCGAGGCAGATACTCAAGGTCATCAACAAAGAACTCCTTTGGATATTCAGCATCATGTGGCAAAGGCTTCACCATGCTCAACAGTTGGCTCATGTTTGGTTCTGGCTTATGGAAGATGCTCTCCAGTGCATTGCGGTGGTTTTGGCAACCAGGTTCATATAACTCTCCGGGAGTGGATAGGCCTGCAAGCTCAATGATGTCAAGAGCTTTGGCTTCATGATGAACATTTCCTGTCATCCACTCGAGAACCCAGGTCTTTGTATCTCTATTATATCCGCGAATGTGGAGGGTAGCATAGAATTGAAGCATAAGTTCTTCATTCTAATGTTCTTTGTCTATCACAAAGTTGAGCAGACCAGCATCACGAAAGCAGTCAAGTGCTTCTTCTAAGCATGGCAGTCCAGGAATGGCTTCAGTATCGAGGCGCATCTGAGGGAAAATGCGCCCTTGATCATACAGAACACAGGAGTAATAGCTTCGATACTGATGACTCCAGAACCGATCTAATGATATTCTTGGCCTTGTGTAGGGGTTCTTTGAGCTGTCAAAGAATGTGTTGTGGCTCTTGAAGCCATTTGCATTGATGGATCCGACAGATGTGGCAGTACCTGGAAACCTTGGCAGTCTTGTCTTTGGCTTCTGGACCTGAGGCCTATGGTCAATGTGATAGTCAAATTGAGGACCAGAGACATTAGGCGGAGGGACCAGAACGGGCCATCTTACTGTGATTAGCTCGCCATGGTTGTATGCTTGCTCGATTGTATAGGGCCTTTGTGGAGGAACAAGAGCAGTGGCAGCAACAGTGGCTTCGGGCTGCACAACAGAAGCTTCAAGAGCATTTTCAGCATTGACTTCTGGTACAGTGCTAGGGACAGGCTCCACATTAGCTTCAGCCATGACTATGTCAGTGGCTTCATTGGTGTTGGTGGTGGCAGCCTCAAGGTTTTCAACCTCCACTTGCTGAGCTGGAGGGTCAGGCACAGACACGTTCACTTCATGAACAGCTTCTTCAGGAATGGGGGTGTAGGGACACGTTCTTCTTGACGTTTGTCATCGGTTGTTGCAGCAGGATTGTCTTCAGCAGCTGGGGCTTCAGACACGGAGACATTCACACTTGGAGTGGCTTCTGAAAGCACTTGACGTGCAACAGGTTGATGGTGCACTTCTCCTTCTGGAACGCTCGGAAGAGGGGCTTGAGACCTTGGTCCTTTGCGAAGCCTTTGTAGTACAAGCGACACCTTTGGAGATGGAGTGGGCAAGTCCTCATCCTCTTCAACTTGCACGGATGGTGTGGCTTGTTGTTGTTGGGGAGTACTGGGGGAGTCTTGTTGTTGCGGGCGATCAGCCCATGAAGCATCCTGAGCAATTGGCGTCAGAGGCTTCTGAGGTTTTCCTTTTTTTGGCTTCAACCTCTGCAGCCCTCGTCTTCTTCTGTTCTGAAGCGGTTGACGTGACCTTAGGCTTCGAGCCAGTCATGCTGCTTGGGAAGACAATGTGAGGTTCATCTTGCCTTGAAGGTGCAGGTTGGACAATTGATTTCTTCTTCTTCTTCTTTGCAGCCATCCTGGCGTCGATGCCAGGACGACCAAGAGCCTTGCGCTTTTCAGCCTCATTGTAGGCAAGCACACACTTATCAGCCAGATCTTTCATGTGCTCACGAGAGCCTCTAGCTTCTTCAAGCTTCTTGTGAAACGCCTCTTTGAGCTCGTGAAGCATGATCTTGAAGTTCTTGACATCCTGCACACTGAGATTGGCCACATGCTTCTTGAACTGAGCCTTTTCATAGTCAATTTTGTGCTTCAGTTCGACGATGCGCTGAGCAATAGCTAGCTCAGAAGCAATGGCGCCATTGAAGGCGACGCTGAGGCCAATTGGAAGTTGCAGATTATCAAAGCTGAGATTTGGTGTGTCAAACCATTCATCAATGAAGTTATGGAGGACGCCACATCAAAGAGAGGCAAGTTATTGAAGATCTCTGCTTCTTCCTTGCTCTTGATCAGTTGCTCAAGAGCATCATCTGCAAGATCGTCATCGCTGGACAGATCAATGTGCTCATCACGCAGAATGGCAGCAGGAGTCAAAGCCTGATCAGTACTCTTGACGATTTTCTTTTTCTTCTCCATCTTCTTGGAGATGCGTGAAAGATCTTCAGACTGCACACTGTCTTCAGGTGGTGCAGTGGCCAGTGGCTTCACACGAGAAGCTTTTGGAGGTGCAGCTGATGATGAAGCCTTAATCTTGTTTGGCTTCTGCGGCCTTGGAGGAGGAGCTGGGGCTTCATCAGAATCAGCATCATTGTTAGAATGATCCACTTTGGCACCTTGTACCAAGACATATGAGATGAGGCCATCAAGGTTTGCAAAGGGGCCAATTCTATTTTCTTCAGCTGCACGTGTGCCATCATCACGGGGAACAGAGGGACCAGGATTGAAGTCTAATCCACATGACTTCTTGTTTTCCTTTGCCGAAGCCTTAGCATACTGGAAGTTGCGCTTGAAGAGATTGTCGTCACGACACCAGAGCAATGATGATGGGTCGGCATCTTCAGGCTGTGGTCCACGGACCATGCAAGGATAGAATTCTTGCGCAATGGCTTCAGCTTTGTTCTTGGGGGGAAGGCCTCGATAGAGAATATCACCCCAAGGACTCTTGATAGCATTCTTCTCAGCGTACTCCTGGGTCACGAACTTGTACTTGAACCATTGTTCAGCCCAATAACGTCGAATCCATTGGATTCGAGTCTTGCGCTGATTACAATCCTCTTTAGGATCTGTCTTGTAAAGTTCTGCAAGATCATCAGGCAGATCCTTTGATGTTCCCCCACGATGCTGTCTACAACCCTTCCTTACTGATTTCTCTGCAGCCATGAACTTAAAACTGAATGGTTTCAATAGCTTCAAAGGCTTCAAAGGCTTTTTCTTGTTGGTCAGACAGGAACTGGCTTCAGGAGATTCAATGTGTTGTTGTAAGAATTCTGCAAACGAATGCAGACTATGAGAACCTAGGGATTCTCCCACGGACATGTACCTGTGACAGCATTAGAGATGCGAGGGAAGGGGAAGAGGTCATATGCATTCTCAGAAGATTTTGAAGATAAATCAGTTTGAAGACATTGACCTCATGTTGCAAAGACATTCACTTATATGTTGAGAGTCGGTTCTAGATTTGTACGAATCCGTGAATAAGTACAAGTGAGGAATCTAACTAGATGTGAAGCTTAAGTGAATATACTAGGTAGTATGAGATGCAGACAGAATAGATCTAACTTTGTATGGACAGAAATCAATTTTGGTAAATTGGATGAATCATTGAGGATCAAAAAGCTGGTAAAAATAGAGTTATATTTACCACATGAAGAACTGCTAGATGGGATGAATAGGAGTCCGAGCAGTTCAATCCACCGTGCCCTAACTTGGCGACGGAGGACACCTACGGCGGCGGCGGAGAGGACGATGCCCGTGGCCGGCGTGAGGACGGCATCGGAGAAGTCGCGGCAGCTAAGCGCTTCGTCGCCGGTGTCGTCGAGAGCTAGCGGTGGCGCTAGGGTTTTGACGAGGTGGAGAGGTGGAAGAAGGTTTTCTTGACCGCAGGGGACACGTATTTATAAGTTGGTATGCGGCACAATGCAATTACGCAGGTGCCCCTGTCTGTTCACATCCGTGGGACACGTGGCAAGCATGCAACATACTCAGAGTTGTCCCACGTTCCCACGCCCGCCAAGTTTGTCGGAAGGTTGTTCCGGCTTCTCTAAATATCGACAATAAAGATGAATCATTGAAAGAGGACTTGATGTTTGTCTCTGTGTCTTCTGCTGACAAGGATGCAGAGAAGACATTCGACAGTTTCAACAAAATGCATATGATTTGGACAGATAGAGTTTGAGATAGTAAGCATAGAGAGATTAGGGTCCGATCACATTCACTTAGTTCAAAAGATTCAACAATGAAGACATAGCTATAAGTGAATGTTGTAGAGGACAGAATACTAGTATATATGTATATGAGAAAGCAATCAACTCAACATAGTGAAGTAAATCATGAAGATAAGTTGAAAGTTGAACACAAATCAATATGCGAAGATATTCAACAATAACGCCATGAGTGAAACACTTCAAACCAAGAAATTTGGTGGTGGCGTTACCCACCGTATAGGAAGTATTAGACCCAGACACGGCGCACAATTATCGTGGCGCTCAGAAGTCAAATTCCACGTTAATGTATTCACACTCAGAATGTAAGTCTTCATTGATTGAAGATATACTTTACTTCGTGTGTTGTACATCTAAGTCATCAACATGCACAAGTGTTAGGATGTGTGCCTGATCACAGGACATTTGAGGATTCCAAGATATTTAGCTCACACCGTAACTTGCAAAACCTTTTCTCATCTAGGGGCTTTGTGAAGATATCTGCCAGTTGCTCTTAAGTGTTGATGTGAATGATGTCAATATCTTTCTTCATGACATGATCTCTGAGAAAGTGATGATGAATTTCAATGTGCTTTGTCTCCGAGTGCTGAACTGGATTGTTGGCAATCTTGATGGCGCTTTCGCTGTCGCAGAAGAGAGGTACTTGTTTCAGATTGACGCCATAGTCCTTGATAGTTTGCTTCATCCACAGAAGCTGAGCACAACAAGATCCAGCAGCAATGTATTCAGATTCAGCAGTTGATAGTGATACACAATTTTGCTTCTTTGAAGACCAACAGACAAGTGATTGTCCAGAAAGTGACATGTTCCTGATGTTGACTTGCGATCCACCTTGTCCCCAGCATAATCAGCATCCAAGAATCCAACCAGATCAAACCTTGAGCCCTTTGGATACCATAATCCAAGTGTTGGGGTGTAAGCCAAATACCTAAGAATTCGCTTCACAGCTAAGTGATGCGATTCCTTTGGTGCCGCTTGGAATCGAGCACACATGCAAACACTAAGCATTATATCTGGCCTAGATGCACATAGGTAAAGTAAAGAACCAATCATGGAGCGGTATACCTGTTGATCGAACTCTTTACCATTGTCGTCGGGACCAAGATGATGTTTTGCAGGCATTGGCGTCGTGTAACCTTTGCAATCTTGCATGCCGAACTTCTTCAAACAGTCTTTGAGATATTTTTCTTGAGATATGAAGATGCCATTTCTTTGCTGACGAATTTGAAGACCAAGGAAGAACTTCAGCTCACCCATCATGGACATCTGATATTGCTCTTGCATCATGTATCCAAACTCATCACTATACTTCTGATTGGTGCAGCCGAAGATTATGTCATCCACATATATTTGGCATACAAACAATTCACCATCATATGTCTTCGTGAAGAGTGTGGGATCGAGGGATCCTAGTTTGAAGCCTTTGCTCTTCAGGAAGTATTTGATTGTATCATACCAAGCGCAAGGAGCTTGTTTGAGGCCATAGAGTGCTTTGTTTAGTTTGTACACCATATCACGATGTTTTGGATCTTCAAAGCCAGGTGGTTGAGCAACATACACTTCTTCTTCAATCTTGCCATTGAGAAAAGCACTTTTCACATCCATTTGATATAGCAAGATGTTGTGGTGATTAGCATAGGCTAGCAGTATGCGAATAGCTTCAAGCCTAGCCACAGGAGCAAATGTTTCATCGAAGTCAATTCCTTCAACTTGAGTATATCCTTGTGCCACTAGACGTACTTTGTTTCTGACGGCTTGACCATGCTCATCTTGCTTGTTCCGATATATCCATTTAGTGCCAATAATGTTATGCTTGCGAGGTTTAGGGCGCTTGACAAGTTCACAAACATTATTCAGCTTGAACTGTTGAAGTTCTTCTTGCATGGCTTGAATCCATTCAGGTTCCATAAAGGCTTCGGCAACTTTCTTGGGTTCAGATATTGATACAAATGAAAAATGCCCACAGAAATTTGCTAGCTGTGTCGCCCTTGAGTGAGTAAGTGGACCAGGTGCGTTGATGCTATCAATTATCTTCTCAATTTGTACTTCATTTGCAACATGAGGATGAACTGGACGAAGACTTTGCTCATGCTGATCATTGTCATCATTCGAAGGATTGTCTTCGGGTTGGTTTGGTGCAGAAATGATAAGTTCCTCTTCAAGCTGTGCTTCAGAGGGCATGATTTCACCAGTTCCCATCAGCTTGATAGATTCAGTGGAAGGAGCTTCATCTAATGTGCTTGGCAGGAGCTCTCGTTGTGAACCATTGGTTTCATCAAATTGCACGTCCACAGTTTCAACGATTTTGTAGTGAAAGAGGTTGAAGACTCTGTAAGAGTGTGAATCCTTTCCATAACCTAGCATGAAGCCTTCGTGTGCTTTAGGCTCAAATTTTGACTTGTGATGGGGATCCTTGATCCAGCATCTAGCACCAAAAACTCTGAAGTAGCTGACATTTGGCTTCTTGCCAGTGAGGAGCTCATAGGATGTTTTGCCCAGAAGCTTATGGACGTAGACACGGTTGATGATGTGACAAGCTGTATCAATAGCTTCAGGCCAGAACTTTCTTGGTGTCTTGTACTCATCGAGGATTGTTCGAGCCATCTCAATGAGGTTCTGTTCTTGTGCTCTACAATGCCATTTTGCTGAGGTGTGTATGGGGCAGAGAATTCATGAGTGATTCCCATTGTATCCAGATAAAGATCAAGCCCGGTGTTCTTGAATTCAGTGTCGTTATCACTTCTGATATGCTTGATCTTGAGGCCATAATTGTTCATTGCTCGATTGGCGAATCGTCTGAAGACATCTTGAACTTCAGTCTTGTAGAGAATTATGTGCACCCATGTATATCTTGAGTAGTCATCAACAATGACGAAGCCATAGAGACACGCCATTGATGTGAGGGTACAGTAGTGAGTAGGGCCAAATAAGTCCATGTGCAACAGCTCGAAGGGTTGAGATGTCGTCATGATTGTCTTCGAGGGGTTCTTGGCCCTAGTCATCTTCCCAGCTTCGCAAGCACCACACAAATGATCTTTCTTGAACTTGACACCTTCGATGCCTATGACATGCTTCTTCTTGACGAGAGTGTGTAAGCTCCTCATGCCAGCATGTCCCAGCCTCCAATGCCAGAGCCATCGTTCTGAAGCTTTTGCAAGAATACATACGGCAAGCTGTGGACCTGCTGAGAAATCTACCATGTATAGATCACCTTTCCTATACCCTTCAAAGACTAGAGACTTGTCAGATTCCATTAGTACAAGGCAACGATATTTTCCGAATATCACAATCATGTTTAAGTCACAAAGCATTGAGACAGACATTAAGTTGAATCCAAGGGATTCAACAAGCATCACTTTATCCATGTGTTGATCCTTTGAGATTGCAACTCTACCTAGACCCAATACCTTTCCTTTACCAGTGTCAGCAAATGTGATTTGACTCTTGTCGGATGGACGTAAGGTTGAGTCCATGAGAATACTTCGATCACTAGTCATATGATTAGTGCATCCGCTGTCCATAATCCATTCTGAAGCACGAGGTGTCATACCCTACAGTGCAGTTAGGAGGATAGGCTTCACAAGGTATGTTGTGAAGCATAAGCATTTGATGTACATATGGATTATCACAGCTCTTAGCATAAGGTTACAACTCATAGTATGACTGGTAAGCGATTCACATGTGAAATATATGGTAAGATCATTTTATCATGTGTCCCTTATAGTGTTTTTAGGTCCCCAGCAATAACATCGGACGCCTTTGATTGCTGGCTGGAGACCATGTTCTGCAAAAGAGAGTTAGTTCTTCTTCGCCACCCACATCTTTAGGGGTGGCTTAGAAGCAATGAGTCTAAGTGCAGCATCTGAGAATTTCGTCTTTGGAGCCCTAGAAAATAGCCTTGCAGGAGATGAATGATACTCATATGAATAAGAAGAAAAGTTCTTAGTCCTATGAACATAGCGGTTTGAAGACACACGCTCATATTAATAAGTTTGAGTACGATTTCCCTGCAAAACATTGGCGTTAGGGTGACTCAGGTGAGTCCTGTTTCCGTATGAAGTCGTTGGAGCATGTGACGCCTTTGGTCTGGGGTATGTCTTCTTCCCTTGTGGTGTCATGACAACATTCACAGGAAGATTCTCAAGACAGCTTTTGGGAACCCAGATCTTCTTCATTGGCGGTCCATTCCTGAAGTTAGTACCAATATATCTGGCAAACACTTCACCATTCTGATTTTTGAACAGTTTATAGTTTGCATCAAAGGATTCATCAATGACAATAGGATTAGCACAGGTAAAGCCAGATAGGGTGGATGGATCCACTGAAGGTTCCTTTGCAGCAACCCATGTGGTTTTGGGATACTGCTCAGGCTTCCAGTAGGAGCCATCAACATTCATTTTCCTCTCAAACCCAACACCCTCTTTCCTAGGGTTTCGGTTCAGAATCTGCTTTTTGAGGACATCGCAAAGTGTCTGATGCCCTTTCAGACTTTTATACATCCCTGTTTCAAGCAATATCTTCAACCTAGCATTTTCATCAGCAATAGTAGTGGTATCCTCAGCAGAGGGGTTAGTTACCACATCAGTAGTTGAAGACAGAGCAATAGTAGCAGCAGTGGAACATTCAGCAATAGAGATAGCGTTATTACGCTCAATGCATTTTAAACATGGTGGTTCAAATTCATCCTGAGCGGAACTGATCTGTTGAGCGCAAAATGACCCATTCTCTTTTTGAAGATCTTCATGAGTCGCTTTCAATTTCTCAAGCTCTTTCTTCCTTTGAAGATAATCATAGGAGAGCTTTTCATAAGTGGTTGAGAGCGTCTCATGAAGACTTTCAAGTTCTTGATACTTAGCATGAAGATTTTTTATGTCTTCAACTAAGGACTATGAACGTGTCATTTCCGCATCCAACAGGTCATAGCTTTTGTCTAACAATTTTTGAGTATGTTCCATAGCCCTTTGTTGTTCAGTAGCAATTTTAGCAAGTGTTTTGTAGCTGGGTTTAGATTCACAATCAAAGTCATCTTCACTTGATGTTTGAAAGTAGGCATCGCGTGATTTTACCTTGGCACCGCGTGCCATGAAGCAGTAGGTGGGAGCAGGATCGTCCTTGTCATCATCAGCATTGGTGTGGGAGTCATTGTCTTCAGTGTTGAAGATGGACTTGGCAACATACGCTGTGGCTAGAGCCAGACTTGCAACGCCAGAGTCTTACTCAGCTTCAGATTCCACCTCCGCCTCCTCAGAAGCAGACTCCTCCTCTAAATCCATTTCCTTGCCGACAAAAGCACGAGCTTTGCCAGATGAGCTCTTCTTGTGAGATGAAGACTTTGATGAGGAATTGGAAGAAGACTTTGAAGATTTCTTCTTCTTCTTCTCATCAGAGTCATATTCTTTGCTCTTCTTCTTCTTCTTCTCGTTGTCCCACTGAGGACACTCAGAGATGTAGTGCCCTGGCTTCTTACACTTGTGACAGGTTCTCTTCTTGTTGTCTTGAGTGGAAGCTTCATCATTTCGAACTGGATTGTGAAGACTTTCTGAAGCCCTTCTTCTTGGTGAATTTCTGGAACTTCTTCACAAGCATAGCAAGTTCCCTTCCAATGTCTTCAGGATCATCAGAACCGCACTCAGATTCTTCTTCTTCGGATGAGGAAACAACCTTTGCCTTCAAAGCACGAGTTCGGCCATAGTTGGGGCCATAGATATCTCTTTTCTCAGAAAGCTGGAACTCATGTGTGTTGAGCCTCTCAAGTATATCAGACGGATCGAGAGTCTTGAAGTCAGGACGTTCTTGTATCATGAGGGCAAGGGTGTCAAAGGAGCTGTCAAGAGATCTTAGCAGCGTCTTGACGATTTCATGCTTGGTGATCTCAGTGGCACCAAGAGCCTAAAGCTCATTTGTGATGTCGGTGAGGCGATCAAACATGAGCTGGACATTTTCATTGTCGTTTCTCTTGAAGCGGTTGAAGAGGTTGCGAAGAACACTGATCCTTTGATCTCTCTGAGTTGAGACGCCTTCGTTGACCTTGGACAGCCAGTCCCAGACTAGCTTTGACGTTTCCAGAGCACTCACACGACCATACTGTCCTTTGGTCAGATAACCACAGATAATGTTCTTTCAGTCGAGTCCAGTTGAATGAACTTCTTGTCATCAGCAGGGGTGACACCTTCACCAGTTTTTGGAATGCCGTTCTTGACGACATACCAGAGGTCGACATCAATGGCTTCAAGATGAATGCGCATCTTATTCTTCCAGTAGGGATATTCAGTTCCATCGAACACGGGGCAAGCAGCGGAGACTTTGATTATCCCTGCAGTCGACATAGCTAAACTCCAGGTGGTTAAACCGAATCACACAGAACAAGGGAGTACCGTGCTCTGATACCAATTGAAAGTGCTAGTTATCGACTAGAGGGGGGGTGAATAGGCGATTTTTATGAAAGTCTTCAAAACGTGGAAGTTTCAAAGACAAACAATAGAAATGACCTAATTGATATGCAGCGGAAGATAAACTACAACAAGCAAGCCATAGTCAAGTATGCAATAATGTTAACGTACGAAGACTAATAGCAGCTAGGTAGTAAGGATCAGGATGGAATATAGTATGAAGCCAATCAACAATAGTAGTCAAGCAATGAAGTCAAACAGATAAGACATATAAGCAATGACTTCACGAAGACAAACTCAAAGTAAAGGAGGGAAGGGATAGAACCAGTCACTTGTTGAAGACACAGGATTTGTTGGCCCAGTTCCAGTTGCTGTGACAACTGTACGTCTAGTTAGGGAGGCTGAGACTCAACTCAGAAGACCGCGTCTTCACCTTATTCCCCTTGAGCTAAGGACACACAGTCCTCGCCCAATCACTCTGGTATGTCTTCAAGGTAGACTTCCGAACCTTCACAGACTTCGTTCACCGGCAATCCACAATGACTCTTGGATGCTCAGAACGCGACGCCTAACCGGCTGGAGGATACACAGTCCTCAAGTGTAATAAGTCTTCAGGTCACACAGACAGAAAGACTTCAGTGATGCCTAACACTCTTTGGCTCTGGGTGTTTGGGCTTTGTCCTCGTAAGGATTTCTCTCTCAAAGGCTTCGAGGTGGGTTTCTCTCAAAACGACAAAAGCTGTAAACTAACTCTGAGCATCCACCAATTTATGGTGTAGGGGGCGGGCTTTTTATAGCCACAAGGCAACCCGACCTGATATGTCCGAAATGACCCTGGGTCACTAAGGAACTGACACGTGTTCCAACGGTCAGATTTCAAACACACACGACAACTTTACTTGGGCTACAAGCAAAGCTGACTCATCCAGCTCTGGATAAGATTTGCTCTCATTGTCTTCGCTTGAAGACATAGGATTTGGGTTGAGCATCACTTCAGTGACTCTGATTTAGTTCACTTGGACCCCACTTAATAGTACGGTGGTTCCTATGACTCAACACAGAAGAAAAGGAAACAACGAAACAACTCAGTGTTCGCGCTCCATAGTCTTCACTCAATGTCTTCTCATGTCATAGTCTTCAATGTGAATATATTCACACAGCACCATTGTCTTCAATGTCTTCATACATTTTTCGGGGTCATCTCTGGTAGGTAAACCGAATCAATGAGGGACACTACCTGCGTTATCCTGCAATTCTCACAAATGCATAAGTCTCTCAACCAACTTTGTCTACAATACTCCAAAACCAACAAGGGGTGGCACTAGATGCACTTACAGTGAGCGCATTAGTGCCAGCCTCTGAAATACTTCTAGCCCAGTCATACGACATAAGGTGCATGGAACCGAAGAGCATCTTTCTGAACACGGTTATCCCGAGTTGCTTGTGCCGAGGAATGAAAGCATGCTTGGGTAAGCAGAAGATACCCAAATTTAGAACTGTACATATCTACAACAAAAAGGTAGACGAAGCGCCATTCAGATGGTAATAATGTTTTTTGGATCACGCATGCAGGTCCTAGACAACGAAACACCACGGCATCGGTATGCACTTCATGTGGAAACCAGCCATGCTAGAGACACCCGTTGGCGGCAACTTCTGTTTTTTATTGAGCCAGGGCAGCCAGACACCACCGACAAATCGGAATAGGTGGGTCGACCCAAATTTTGTTGTGATGCTTATAATAGCCATTACCATGGCATGCACATTTGTGAGCATAGTTAGTCTCATGTTTATTGAATTATGCAATGTATTGATCAAAAGTCACCATTCTTCTTGCTCAAAATAGAAACGAGGCCACATGTCCTGTTTGTTTTTCTTTGAACAAACAAAATCTAGATATTCTAATTGCATGCTAAAAGTGTGTCTACCATGAAATTATGCTATTTGAAAAGGCAATGTGGTGTTACTACTATCTAGTGTATATCTGTTCAAAGAAGATGCTAACTGATGGTATTTGGAATGATGATGGATTGGAAGACAACGGAAGTGGAGAGCGTGAGAGGAAACTTCTTCTTACGGGCGAGGCGAATATTACCTCCTATTTCTTTTTCATTATTTATTGCTCAAGTGTTGTTTTCCTATCTCTAACATTATTCATTCCCAATATATTTATTTTTCTTCCATTTTTAGTTTTATGAAAATAGAAAAAAATGTTTCTAATTCCAGACCAAGGAAGATTGTACACATGAAAATAACAATGCACGATAAGAAGATCCTGGACGATTGGAGATAGTTTCAACCGTGATGAATAATGATCGAAAGAAGATTTTTCTATCCTGGTGATAGCTTGGTTGGACTGACTGACAACTGACTGACTACCTGCCTTTCGCTGGTTTCAATTGTTATTTAGAGCAAGCTAGATAGAGCGCTGATCAGATGATGGTAAAAATGGTCATGTTGGTTCCTAGATGAAAAGTGCCACATCATCATAACTCCCTTAATATGAAAGTTGTTGGGGCTCTCCTTGAGCCTGGAGTTACGTGCGTCCACCAAACCTAAAACTAGAGGACGTTCTCGTCAGCCAACACAAGCTAGCATCTAGATGTTCTTGATAAACTAAATTCAAGACTGGAAGAAAACATTCACCAGATGTATTGGAGAATGGGGACTCACTTTAGTACGCACAGTCCCAGCCAGCAGCGCTGTTGATGGGGGTACCATCACATCAAAAATAGCACAAGGAGTAAGCGTCGTGAAGTAGTGCAGGTTGCCCCCGTTTTCATGGTATAGAACTATGGTCTCGGCT
This sequence comes from Triticum dicoccoides, assembly GCF_002162155.2. Taxonomy (NCBI): domain Eukaryota; kingdom Viridiplantae; phylum Streptophyta; class Magnoliopsida; order Poales; family Poaceae; genus Triticum; species Triticum dicoccoides. The sequence goes on from NC_041381.1 coordinate 700,181,100, forward strand.
GAAGCATCAACAATAGTGTTTATGTTTATATTTTCTAGACAGCCCCTGAAGGGAGTGGTCAGGACAAGAAATAGATCAACAAATGATTTGCCAGCTGTAGGAGCATTAGTAAAGAAAATAACTAAATATAGGAACAAGGAATGAAACTGCAAACCTACCATCTGAGGTGGTGAGTGTATTAGTACCAGCCTGAGTTACTTCTAGCCAAGTCATACGACATAAGGTGCATAGAACCAAAGAGCATCTTGCTGAAGACGGTTATCACGGGTTGATTGTGCAAAGGAATGAAAGCATGCTGGCGTAAGTAGAAGATACCCAAATTTAGAACTGTACTTGTCTACAACCATTACGTAGACGAAGCGCCATTCAGATGATAACAAATGTTTTTCGATCACGGATGCATGTCCTAGATAATGAAACACCATGGCACCGGTATGCACTTCATCTGGAAAACAGCCATGCTGGAGACACCCCCTGGCCGCCACTTCTATTTTTTGAGTTAGCTAGGGCAGCCGGACACCACCGACCCCTCGGAATAGGTGTGTCGGCCCAAATTTGGGTTCAATTGCTTGTAATAGCCATTACCATGGCATGCACGTTTGTGAGCACTGTTAGTCTCATGTTTAGTGAATTATGTAATGTATTGATCAAAAGTCACGTTTCTTCTTGCTCAAAATAGAAATGAGGCAGCATGTCTACTTTATTTTTCATTGAACCACTAAAATCCAGATACTCTAATAACATGCTAAAAGTGTGTCGACCACTTAAATGATGCTATTTGAAAAGGCAATATTGTGTTACTACTCTCCAGTGTGTATTGGTTCAAAGACAATGCTAAATGATGCTATTTGGAAAGACGGTGGAATTGGAAGACAACAGAAGAGGAGAGCATGAGCGGAAACTTTTTCTTGTGGGCGAGGCAAATATTACCTCCTGTTTCATTTTCATTATTTATTGCTCAAGTATTGTTTACCTATCTCTAACATTATTCATCCCCAACATATTTATTTTTCTTCCATTATTAGTTTTTTAAAAATAAAAAAAGTTTCTATTTCCACACCAAGCAAGACTGTACACGTGAAAATCACGACGCATGATAAGAAGATCTCGGACGACTAGAGATAGTTTCAACCCTGGTGAATAAGGGTCAAAATAAGATTTTTCTAGCCAGGTGATAGCTTGGTTGGACTAACTGACAACGTATTGACTACCTGCCTATCGCTGGTTACAATTGTTATTTACAAAAAAACTACACAAAGCGCTGATCGGATGATGGTAACAATGGTCATGGAGGTTCCTAGATAACAAGTGCCACGGCATCGTTACGCCCTTCATCTGAAAGATGTTGGGGATCTCCTTGAGCCTGGAATAATGTGCATCCACCACACCTGAAACCAGAGGACATTCTCGTCAGCCAGCAGAAGCAAGCATCGAGTTGTTCTTCATAAACTGAATTCAAGACAGGAAAAAAAACACTCACCATCTGTATTTGAGAATGGGGACTCACTTTAGTACTCGCGGTCCCAGCCAGCAGCGCTGTTGTAAGGGGGTACCATCACATCGAAAATAGCGCAAAGGGTAAGCGTCGTGAAGCAGTGCATGTTACCTATGTTTGCAGCGTACAGAACAATGGTCTCAGCTGAAGTGTCAACAACAGTGTTTATGTTTATCTTTGATAGTCGAGCCCTTGAACTGAGTGGTGCGGACAAAAGATAGATCAACAAATGATTTGTCAGTGATAAGAGCATTACTAAAGAAATGAAGTAAACAGAGGAACAAGGAACGAAACTGCAAACCTACCATCTGAGGTGGTGAGCGCATTAGTGCCAGCCTCTGAGTTATTTCTAGCCCAGTCATACAACATAAGGTGCATGGAACCAAAGAGCATCTTGGTGAAGACGGTTATCCCGGGTTGGTTGTGTAAATGAAGGAAAGCATGCTTGGGTAAGCAGAAGATACCCAAATTTAGAATTGAACTTATCTCTAAGAACATGGTAGACGAAGCGTCGTTTAGATGGTAACAATTGTTTTTGGATCATGCATGCAGGTCCTAGACGATGAACCACCATGGCATCGGTATGTGCTTCATCTGGAAAGTAGCCATACTTGAGACACCCACTGGCTGCCACTTCTATTTTTGAGTGAGCTAGGCAAGCCGGACACCAACGACCCAAATTTGGATTTCGATGCTTTTAATAGCCATTACCATGGCATGAACATTTGTGAGCATAGTTAGTCTCATGTTTAGTGAATTATGCAATGTCTTGACCAAAAATCACCTTTCTTCTTGCTCAAAATAGAAACGAGGCCGCATGTCCAGTTTATTTATCTTTGAACCAACAAAATCTAGATATTCTAATAACATGCTAAAAGTGTGTGTACCACTAAATGATGCAATTTGAAAAGGCAATTTGATGTTACTACTCTCTAGTGTTTATTGGTTTAAAGACGATGCTAAATGATGCTATTTGGAAAGACAATGGAATTGGAAGACAACGGAAGCGGAGAGCGTGAGGGGAAACTTCTTCTTGTGGGCGAGGCCAATATTACCTCCTATATATTTTTCATTATTTATTGCTCAAATATTTTTTTCGTCTGTCTAACATTATTCGTTCTCAACATATTTATTTTTCTTCCATTTTTAGTTTTTGGAAAATAAAAACAAATGTTTCTAATTCCAGACCGAGGAAGATAGTACACCTCAAAATCACGACGCACGATAAGAAGATCCTGGATGATTGGAGATAGTTTCAAGCTTGATGAATAAGGGTCGAAAGAAGATTTTCCTTGCCTGGTGAGAGCTAGCTTGGACTAACTGATACATGACTGACTGTCTGCCTTTTCCAGGTTACAACTGTTATTTACAACATGCTAGACAGAGCGCTGATCAGATTATGGTAACGATAGTCATACAGGTTCCTAGATGACAAGTCCTATGACATCGTTACGCCATTCATTGTTACGCCATGACATCTTTACTCCTTGAGCCTGGAGTACCGTGCATCCACCACACCTGAAACCAGAGGACATTTTCTGTAACATCCAAATTCTCAATTTGGCATATTATATATTAGATCATCATTGCATATCAAATTTTATTACAATTTTGGTTGATCCTAGAAATTCTACGCAACTCAAGGACCCGCGGAGAGAGTTGGGGATTTCGTTATTTTCATATTTGAGTTTTCTCAAATTTTGAAAAGAGGATCGTTTGGTTTTAACTATTTTTTCTCTCTGTATATTTAAAATATAAAATAAAAGAGAGGGGATAAAATGACTTTCCCAAATTAAAGAAATATTGGAGGTTAAATATTAGAATCAAAAGATTTTTATTCGGAGTTTTATTGCTATTTTATTTGAATTAGGAAAAATGTGTTTTTCAAAATTGCATTAGAGTCCCAAATAAATGTTCATCTTTTTCGGCGTATTTTTATAGGATGGTGAAAATTTATTTGAGCATTTTTGGAGTTCGTTTAGTATTTCTTTTCCTTGTTTTTTTGTGCGGAATTATTTATAAAAAAAGTCAAACCGACCTACGGGTCGTGGCCGACCCGGACTCCCGCCACCCCGGGCCTTATAAGCCGCCACCCCCAACCCCACAGCCCACCACTAGCCCAACCCGTAGCAGCCTCCCGAAACCCTAACCCCGCCGTTGCCGCCAACCCGCCATCGCCGACCCTACCGCCGCCGCGCCAGCCGCCAACACCGCCGCCCGCGTCAGCCGCCGCCCCGCTGCCCGCCGCCGCCGGACGCCGCCAACCCCGCCACCGCCGCCGGAGTCGCCGTCGCCGGAGTTACCCGTCGCCGCCACAGTCACGTTCCACGAGGTAGTCACCGGTTTTTTAAACCGATCGGTTTTATTTCGTAAACCCTAGTTTTTGTTTTTTTATTAGATTGATTTTTTCTGGTTTAGTTAAATAGCGGACGTTCGTCTGTACATTCATTTTAACGAAATGTGTTCACCCGTTAGCCGCAGACAGCAAACATTCGTTCATTAGCCTGTTCGTCAGTTTTCTTTTTCCAGGGTTTTTCCGCGATTATTTTCGATCGCGTTTTTAGCCCAGATCGTAGTTTTAGTTTATCTTTTCGCTCGTTTATCCGAATCAGGTGATTCAAGCGCCTAGATCTTCGTCTCGAAGCCCTCTTTCTGTTTAACGAACTTGAACAAAATTTTGGTACTGTAAAATTTGACTTTAGTCCAGATTAGTAATCGGATCTTGTTTCTTTCGTACTTTGAGTTTCGTTTCGCCGTTTGATTTGATTCTTTTTGCAAACCGGAGTTCTTAAGTTGACCTTTCTGGTTAGATCTCGTTTTGTTTGAGTTTTACCCGTGCTTTAAGCTGAGTGCTTATGTATGTTATTGTTTGTTTGCGATAGAGTACCCGGAGTGTGAAGCGTGCTAATACGAGTCTCTAGGTTTCACGGATCATCAGCCAGGCAAGTACCACTTTGATCATATCTCTCTACTACCAAGTTTTATTGCATTAGCTCAATCCTCACACATTGCACGATTAGGATCTGATTAACATGTGGGTTCTGGGAAGTAGTTGATGAGGTAGGACCTATTGCCCTGTTTAATATCAAACCATTAGGAGTTACATCTAAGATATGCTTATATTGCTATGTTATGCTCGTACACGTGGTTTGCGTGAGTGTATCCATGACAGATGTGAATATTGCTAATTAATGGTTAACTTAAGGTGGCAACTTGAGTACACATCTGGGTGGATTGTTTGTGGGCACCTGGAGAATCCAGTGTTGTCCTAGGATATCCCGGGGTTCCGTGTCATCCTCCTAAGGTTTGCCACCTAGGGTCAAAGGGATCATAAGATTATTCATGCTAGAAACTTTTGTGTGCAGCCACAAGCTATTATGGGCTCTAGCGTAGTTGATTAAGTTGCAAGACCTCTTTCAGTGGTGGGATAGCAGATGTAGGCAAAAGTAGGTGTAACTGTCCATCCAGAGTAAAGAGTTATTGTTTCTCAAAGACTGTGTCTCGGTCATCTGTTTCTCAAACACCATGTAGTGTGAGAAATCCAACGGAGGAGATCGAGTCTTGTGGGGAAAAACGAGCAAACCTCCGCAGAGTGTACAAACTAATCATGGTTAGCCATGTCCCTGGTTATAGACATCTTGAGTATCTGGTTCTTGGATTATCATGTTGATCTCATCACTGTATAGTAAATTTAATCTGATTGGGTTTAATGATGATGCTTAATTGGGATTGAGTTGGAGGAACCTTCTCAATGTTTAACAACCACCATGATAGTTAAATAAAATTTATTCCTTTGTTGTAGGGAAAAATTGGCTTTATGCAAAACTGTAACCATAGAGCTTTCTAGCAGCCATATTGCATGTAGTGATAGCAATTGTTATGTTCATTACTCTATGTGTTACATTGCTAGCATATTCCATGTGCTGACTCGTTTCAGGCTACGACATTTCATGTTGCAGACTTTTCAGACGACGAGTAAGGTGCCATAAGTCGTGATCTTTCACTCAGCTATGCCGTTGGAGTTGATGGACTCACTTTATCTTCCAAGCCTTCCGCTGTTATCATTTTTAGATGGCCTTAGAGCATCTCCAGCCGCACCCCCAGAACGGCCTCCCCAGGCGCTTTTTTCGTGCCAGCGCCGAAAAAACGGCCCAGCTGGGGCGAGTGGTTTTGGTGCGAAGCAACCGCGGGCCCGCCTAGTCAGCGAGACGGGCACTTCGTCGCCCTCATCGCCTCGGATCCCACGGGAATCAATGCCAAGGCTGTTGTGCTGCCGCCGACGGTCAACCATGCCATTGATTCCTCACGGGCGGCGCGTCACGGGGCGACGCGGTGTCGCCTCCCCTCCCGCCATGCATACATACGGGCACGGCTATATAAGTCAGCGCCCTCCCTCGCATCCGCCCACACCAGCCCTCGCCGCCGAGCCCTCTCCCTCTGTCGTGCACCGCCGCCGCCGAGCCCTCCCTCTCCCTCTCCCGTGCGCCTCCTCCGAGCCCTCCCTCCCCCAATGGCCGAAAGATTCCTCGGTGATGAGGCGGCGGCCAACGGCTTCGGCCGCTGCTCCCTCCGCGAACAGGAGTCATGGCTCATATTCGAGGCCAACATCCCGGTGTCGCCGGCCATGCGCGCCGAGCCGTCGGGGTGGCAGCTCAGCAACGGGGGAGTGCCCGTTCCGCCGTTTCCCGACACCGCGGCGCAGACCTCCTACTTCGCCGACGAGGTTGAGCTCACACGTGCCTCCCTCACCGATTAACAGCGCACCCTCTCCTAGTACGCCGCCGACAACTAATCAGTATGGGCGGCCTACTTCAAGTGTCATCAAGAGTAGAGACTGGCGTCCACCAACGGGGCGCCGGTGGTGGGGGGCAGACAGAACAGTGAGGGCCATCGCATTTGGTGGGGCATCCCAGGCCGCACGCTCGGCGGCGTGCTGGCGCACCTTGTGGGCGGGAACGTGCCACCATTGACATACCCTTCCCGGCGGCCCCGGCCCCGGCCCGTCGCCGACGCGTCGGGCAATGGCTGCCCAAGAGGTTCGTCTCTTTGTCGTCTTCCTCCTTCTTGTCGCGATCTTCTTCCCACTACTACGGCTCTCTGGGGCTACTCGGCGTCAAGACCAAGCCCGCGGCGGAGACGCTGCTCGGCCGGCGCACTCGCAGGGCCGGTATCGTCATCGACGAAGGCGGCCGGCGCGCCCCCTCGTTGGCTCCTCCGCGGTTCGTCAAGACGAAGACAGAGCCCAGGCTCACGATGGTGAAAACGGAGCCGGGGCTCCCCGCCGTGAAGACAGAGCCCGGTGAGGTGGCGCTCGACGATGATGCGGCCCTAAAATGGGCGCGCGAGGACTTCCTCATGATGGAGAGGGAGCGCCAGGTCGCCGCACTGCGGCGCTTCGAGCAGCACAGCCGGGGCCGTGAAGAAGGAGGAGTGGTTGTCCTCGACTATAGTGACGACGACGCGCCACCGCCGCCACCGCCTGTCCGCCATGGCGACGTCAGGCAGGGGTGCAGCCGGGACGGCTGCGTCAAGAAGGAGAAGGCCGCCGACGATGACGGCGGCGACGACGACGACTACTCCATGTTTAGCAATTTCTTTTTTAGTTAGATTTGTTATGTAAACGTGTCGAACATGTAATATATGCCAAAGTTTGCCAAAATTTAACTGAACTTCAGCGAACGTTTTTTTTTTGAAAAATTAGACGCGCCTGGGGGCCGGCCCTAGGGACGATGACTGGGGGCTAACTCGCCCCCAGTTCGTTTTTTGCACCGGCTCGCCCCCAGGCAGTGATTTTAGGCGCCCCCTGGGGAGCCAACGGCTGGAGATGCTCTTAGGCGATATATTTTGTAATAGGTTCTCTTTTGAGACATTTGATGTAGTAAGTGTGTGATTGCTACTCTGTTATAAATCATCGAGTACTGTGTTTGTCAGCATTACCGATCCAGGGATGACACTGATGCACAGAGATCAGACTGTTTGAGGTCTGGTCGCTACAAGTTGGTATCAGAGAACATGCTGACTGCAGGACACGACAACTAAGCTAAGACCATAGTACACTCTTCTCTACTCATTTCTGACTCCTCTTGTCGTGGAATTATCACGTCAGATGTCCTAGTGTGAGGACCTAGTCGTGGAGCCATCGCGATCCGGTTAGCTTAGAGGGGTTAAACCGGACTTATACTGCTTCGGCCCCTTGCGGTGAAGGTAAAAGCCTATGATCCAGTTGTGGTGGAATTGATGTGGTCTCGATAGCTAGGGAGCGAATACGCTTTGCCTAGTTCTTGAGTTGTTGTTTCTTGTCCCTGAACCGCCGCTGGATCGTCCCTATATATACACAGGTTGACGCCCGGCCGGTCTACAGAATCCCAAGGCCGGCTCATAGAAGTGTCTGGCTCGGTTTCTTCCTTTTCCTATCTTACAACATAAGTCACACGCCTTATGGCGGTTTATATCTATGGGTCCTAATCCGCCATTGGGCTCTGGGCCTCTAAGCCTTCATAGTTAAACGCCAGAGTCTTCATCTTCATGGGCTTCTATATAAATGACCACTTGGGAGTATAAACCGGCCCCTCCTAGGATGGTGGATGCAAGTAACAAGTTCGCGCAACCGGATGAAGACACACCTTTTGGATGACACTTGAAGGAAGTCACTAGGTACCTGAACATAGGAATACCAAGCTTCACCGGGACCTACATCACAACTTTACCTGAAGAGGAGCATTGGATGATTCAAGTACAGATTCCAGGAAGGACGTTCATGTCAGTCACTGAGCCCATAGAGTTTTCCTTTGATGCACCAACATGGAGTCTAGGCAAGAGCATGGCAACTCACATCGCCATGGGACGCAGTGGAGAAGTTTACCACAAGGATCTCAAGGATACTATCTACCAGATTTGTGGGCGCCAAGATGAGCAATGGGAGATGATCAGCACCAGGAGGGATAGATCTATTGCAGCATTCATACATGAGTTAAACCAGCATATTCGTCGCCAAGAGAACCAGATGTGCGCAGGCATGATAGATCTGAAGAAGGCAATGACCAAGATTTTAGAACTGGAGGAAGAACTTAAGTCTACACTTGATGGATATGAAGAAGGAATGACGATACCCGTGGAGAAGGATGACTACCTAACTAGGAATCTAGGAGTATTCAAGGGAGACCCCGCACCAGGAGGAGATGACGACGAAACCAAGGACTACATCATCATCGACGACACCGACTCGGACCCTGACGATAGCGATGATGACTATGTTGATGAAGCTCGAGCAGATATCATGGAGTCTTCCGTTGATCAAACTTTCTAGTCGACCACCATATCAGTAGTAGTATTCCCCCATGTACATAGTATAGTCCGAGCACTTATGTAACGATAGTTAGACCGATTGTATGCCCTTGTTTGAATTGATTGAAGTGATATTGATTGTGTTTGTCTCATGAGCATATGGGTAGTGTTTTCCCTCTAGACCTCATTCTATTCTGTTTTCTCACCTTTTCTAAACCTATCAGATGCCTCCGAGATGTGACAATGATTATCTTTCCCACCGGAGCTCACCCAGTAGTTATATCCCCGACATTAGGCCCTGGATTTGTTTGAACTTGTTCATGTCAGTCTTCAACTTTTGAGAAATTCTAATTTGAACATCTTCGTGTTTACCTTGTAAATCACTGTGACGTCATCTTCTGGAATCGCATAAACCGCCATAAAGTCATCTGCGTAGATAACCTACAAATATTTCCCTTTATTAATTGATCTCCAAAGATCGAGGCGACAGTTGTGCCTCATTCTCTGTTTTGAGCTCCTCGATTCCTGCGCCTGCCTTCTTATCCATCTGCCTTTATAAATAGGACCGGAAGGTCTTTTTCTTTCCCCTTCTGTGATTCTTCTTCCTCCTTGCGACGCTCGAGCCCTACAGCTCCGCCGCCGCCCTCGACTTTCGAGCTCTGCATCGCTACTGGCCGCTGCATCAAACTGATCGTACCAGAGAACTGCAGCGCTTCTCCGCCGCTCCTGTGAAGCCGGTAAGTCTTCCTTCTTCAACCCTAGATATGCATTAGGGTTTCATACCTTTGTCGGTGTTCATCAGTGTTCATCGTTGTTCATTTTCTTTCCCTTACTGTCTCTTCGAATCTAGACAAACTTGACATCTTCATTTTGCGTCTGAAGATGTAGTTTTATTTTGCCTCGTTATAGTATGTCTTCGTTCCTGAACAGATCCCATCTGGGACTTTGTTGTTCTACTGTCGCCATTTTAGGGCTCTGAAAATTTTTCCTTTACTGAACCACGGTAGATCCAAAATTATAACACCATCTTGTGAAATCTGTTTCTGCAGCACTTAGTAAATTTCAGATCTGCTTCTTCCACTGCAGGCGGTTTAACCTTTAGAAAATGATAATCCGCCAGGCACCATTAGCCCTCTCTTAAACCGCCAACTTTACATGAACATTAATATCCGGTTCAGCATGCAAATATGTTCGTATTGACTCCTTCCCTCGGCCTGACGCCGGTTTATGTATGTCAGTCGTGAATCGTAAACCGGTGTTTGAACTTCTTTTTCAGCTTGTCATCGAAAATGGCAAAACAATTTTCCTCTTGCAATTGGGTTTCCTCCCGAGTTACCGAATAGCAACTGACAAGGTATGTTCAGACTGGCGCTTTAGCAAACCAAGAAACCATCCATTGGTGAGTCCCGGGTACTGAGAATCCTCCTGAACCTCAAGATCGAGAAGTAATTGTGTTTGTACATCATCTGGACCGAGGGTTCAGCCCTCCCGGATAAAACAAATTCTGTGATGTCCTTGCCAGCTTCCAACTCCATCCTCAAGACATTGGACCGAACTCTTTGTTCAACCTTTGTAATTTCCAAGTGTTTTGTGAGGCTTACCTGCAAGAAGAACCGACCGTTGAATTGTTCAGAGACTTCTTTCACTTGAACCGCCGTACTGAGTTCACCGACGGCCCCAATACCGAACTTGGCGGGCTGTCAATTCAAAATAGGAAAGAAGTCAATTTTCCTCATGCCAAACATCACAGCCACCCCAAGGATTGGAACCAAACTTGGTTTTACTGCCGAAACACTGCCCCTGAAGATGAAAATCCTCTGTCGGGTTATCGTGCTCACCGGCTCAGTAATGAACACCCACTGCATCAACGGCTGACTACCAAGGAACGAATGAAGTATGCCACATAGATTCTAAGATCCGGGCTTTTATGGCAAACGGTTTAACCAGTGTTGATCTTGTCCGTTGCTGGGTTTCATGGAGAATCCTGCCCTTAACCAGGCGTCCTGGTTTGATGTGCGAGTACACGGGGGACTTGAAAGATCCTCAACGTCATATTGATATTCAGTTAACTGATGAAGAGATTACTGAGGTTGTCAAAAAGATGTTGGATGAACCAATATCTGAATGCAGCAAAACTGGGCTACGTCCGTTCTGCGCTTTCAACAAACCGCTAGCTGTAAGAATTGCATTTTTCTGTTTTAATCCGCCCTCTTTTGACACTTTCTGATAGCCTTTCTATTTACCTTTGCAGAGCAATGATCCGTTTTGGAAGAGGAAACTGCAGGACAAACCGGCCAAACCACAAGACAAACCGGTGAGAGCGCCTCGGGCTAAGTCCAAGGTCACCAAGAGGCCTGCCAAGAAGAGAACAGCCGAGTCCTCGGATCCGGCCGAAGATGTTGATGACTCAGAATCAGAGGTAGAACTTGATTCACTTGGTTCACTTTTCATGCACCTTATTGACAATGACCATTATCAGGATGATGCGGAAGCCAGCCGTCCTGACAATGTAGAGGTAATTTCCCTTTTCCCTGATTCAGATCATGTGCCAGTACAAAAACTCCGTCGCGCAATCCGGAAAGTAAAATGTTCACATCCTCTCGCTTATTTCGATCCACACTTTTCTTTGAAGACACAGCAATATGAAGCTCATCGCACAACCCGGCACAGTGGTCAACAGGTCACCTCTTCCGGTTTACCAAACTATCCGGTTCGAAAACGTCGTCCAGAGGTCTCTTGTACTTCCAATACATCTTATCCGAAGGCGGGTTGCTTTCGATATCCTCTTAATCCGTCTGATTCGAATTATCAGGGAACTTCTAATTCATCCTCTCGTGACTCATCAACAACACAGATGCCTCCACTCAAGATCGTTCCTCGGTAAGCATAATAGACTTACTTTTATATGTTGCTCCGGTTTAATGTACTAACCTTTGTACTTTACCCTTTTCAGTGCCAAAGGCGGACTTAGCAAGAAAGCCAAGCTGACTATTCCAATTGATGATAATCAGACTCCTGAACAGGAGAAGACCCATGAACCTCATGATCCGAATGCTGATGCTCTCCAGGAAGATCTAGTACCTCCGGTTCAGGATACTTTCGCTGAACCAGACGAGAGAAATGTCATGAACTGGCTTGCTGATCCGCCAAGTCCAGCCAAGGACGAAGATAATCCGCCAAGCCTAGCCAGGGATACTGACCAACCGCCAAGCCCAGCCAAAGGTGGTGGTGATGATGGTGTCATTACTGGCATTGGTCATACTGTTCCTGTTAACCCGGTTGCCTTATCAAAGCATAGCGCCAAGGAAGAATTTGCTGCTATGGGCAAAGGCAAATGGAAGACAGATTTATCCAGCTGTATTAACCTCAATGCTCAGGAACTCCACTCTGGATTTCTAAACCGCCTATATACAAGTCGTGATTATGAAGCCGGTTTAGTGAACTTGATGAAGGAGCGCTATGAGGTAATTCCTGTTCAAATGCTTCATAAACCTTTCTTCCTTTGCTTTATATTAACTCCAATGTAGCCCCCAAGGGCCGGTTTATCTTTTCAAGATGAAAGCGGGACTTTACTAAGAAAAACTTCAACTGTGTAGCCCCCAAGGGCCGGTTTATCTTTTCAAGATGAAATCGGTACTTCCTCTTGTAAATCTTATCCTTGTTGAGTTCCTTCACATCCGGTTTATCTGATCAAATAAGCATTAGCCCCCAAGTGCCAATATGAATACTTGTATTGAGCCTTGGGACTTAAAATAGCAGTTAGAAAGAATCAATCCGCATTAGCCCCCAAGTGACAGGTGTATAACTTGTTATGTGCTTGGGACTTTGAAAAAGTGTTACCAACGTACTATCTATCTTTTGCAGGCTGACTTAACCAGCAAGGATTCTCAAATCACCGACCTCCAGGAAAATATTAAGTCCCAGCAAGCCGAAACCTCCAAAGCCAAAGATGAATTGAAGGGAACTTTAACATCCATGCAGCAACTGAACGACAGCTTCAAGAACGAGCGGGTGGGTTGGGAAACTGAAAAAGCCACCTTGCTGAAACGGGCAGAGGATGCTGAAGCTGCGCTTAAACCGGTAACAGAATAGCTGAATGGCTTAAAGCGGCAAATCAATGTGATGACTTCTGCTGTCTTTGGTAATTACTCTTCTTTAGCTTTTTAGTAAACATCTTTGACACTGCCGGTTTAATAGCGATTTCATAAACTGTTGTAGGTAGTCGTGTTGCTCATCTTGGCTCGGATATGCGGAAGAAGTTGAAGGCTGCCTATACCATGATAGAACAGCTTTATACCGGCGCTCAACGGGTCATCTGTGCTGCTTCATACAATAAACCGCCCCATACTTTGATCAAGGACACATTGTCCAGGTTATCTATGACACCTGCCCAGCTCGAGGAAGTAAAGAGGTCAGCTGCGAGAGCTTGCACTTTAGCTGCACTGTCTCGGGCTAAGGCTTGGATAGCTGATCTTGATCCGGAGGACATTGGAAATGGCTATCCTAGCCAAAAAGAAGATGGGTCGGAGTTTGACAATGATGCCCTGAAAGCCTTAACAAAAGAGATGCGCCCACTTGCAAGTAAATTGGCTGAAGAGGCTGATTTGTCTTTTCACCGGTCCATCTATGATGCAGACAACAGACGGATTGATGCATCAGTTTATGAAGTCCAGAATCTGATCCTACCAAATTGTAAGCACACTTATTCCCCTGATGTTGAACCAGAAGATCCTATAAGCGATGAAGCTGTCTTCCGAGCTTTGTCTGGAATTGACTGGGCAACTCTTGACTTCCAGCCACTGGGTGGGGAGGAGGAGGGTGAACCGGCACAAGACGATCCATCAACTTCGCGTCAGCCTGATGACGAATCATAGACCGTCAGCCGGTTTAATTTCCACAGCTTGAATTCTATGCAACAAACAATTACTGTTTTGGGCATCCAAAGCGCCTTGTAATAGGCTAGCTGAAATACTTGCTTGATCTGTTGCCATCGTGCACTGCTGCATAACACTACTTTAATCCATCATGATTGTTTCTGCCTGTGCTTATGTGCTTTAGTAATTTTATGCAATATTATTTTTGCACAAAATAGATTGAAAATATTGTATTGGCGGTTTACCGCCGGACAGATCATAATGCCCAATATAAAGCTTGGCTTATAACCAAGGCTGCAAGAATATCAAAATATGAAATAGATCATACCTGTGATATTTGAATTACATCGTTGGTTTACCAACTTGATTATAGTAAGGGTAGTAACCCAAGTCTTGAGTGTTAATAACTCCCACCATGTTGTGCTGGTGTATAAGAAGCCATGTCGGGTTATGATAAACACCGTATGATCTTCCTGGCGATGTATAGTCAATGCCAGACCGGGTTAATAAACACCAGTTTATAATTGAATGTGGTCTGACAACTTGTAGCTGAAAGCCAAGCCAGTTTAACAAACACCGGGTTTAATTTGATGACCCGATAGCCATGCCTGGTCAATAGACACCGGTTCAACAGAAAATCTTCTCAAAAGAGAAAAATCTTGAAAAGGCAAATAAAACCGTGTAGTCGAGGCTTTTCAAGGGCTGCCAGGCCCAAATTCGAGGCTTTTCATGGGGTACCAGGCCACTGAGTTAAACCATTTCGCAAAGCCTTTCAAGATGGGCCTCCAACTAACCAATCATCGTTTTAACTTTGACAAGTTCAGGGTCTGTATAAGATTGATTTGTCAAACGTTCGGCGGGTCATGTCAGGATTACCTGGAAAGGAGTGGCTTACTTGATGAAGGCAGGTTAACCCGGGGTTTTAGGTGAGTACACCAGGATTCCAAGCCGGGCTTGATAGCCAATTACAAGGGTCCTTTCAAACTCTTTGTTGAGGCTCCAAGTAACTTTGTGAGCTATGCTCTATGGGTGCCTATGTTTGAGCTGTGCGTAGCAACAAGACTCTCTTTGGCCCCTTGGGTGTGAAGCTCCCAAGCTTTGTTGCGGCGTGATAGCCGGATTAATGGACAGAACTCCGCTTTGTCAGCTGAAGCCCCCATGTAACCAAGAAAAATATTGGAAAAAACGGCAGAGGCCCTGCGTTTAGCAAGGATGCCAGTTTATTATATTGATCATAATATATACATTGTCAAGCTATGTACATAATGGGAGCCTATGGCTCAAGTGTAGTAAGGCTGAAGGAGAGCTATGTTCCACGGCCGCCGGGTCTCCTCCTCAGATTTGCGTGAGTCTGCGTGCTCTCAAACATCGATGAGGTAGTATGATCCGTTGTGCAGATTCTTGCTGACCACAAAGGGTCCTTCCCAAGGTGGGGATAACTTGTGCATATCGGTCTGATCCTCGATGAGCCGAAGCACTAAGTCGCCTTCTTGAAAGGTTCTTGTTTTAACCCGACGGTTGTGATAACGCCGTAGGTCTTGCTGATAAACCGTCCAATGAGCCAACACCATGTCCCATTTTTCATCTAACAAGTCCAGTGCTTCTTGACGTGCTTGCTCGTTGTCCGCTTCAACATAATAGGCAACCCGGGCGAGTCATGACGAATATCACTTGGGAGTACCACCTCTGCCCCGTAAACCATGAAGAAAGGTGTATAACCCATAGATCAATTGGGGGTGGTGTTTATGCTCCATAACACAGAAGGTAATTCCTCCACCCAACAACCCGGCGTCCTTTGCAAAGGAACCATAAGCCGGGGCTTGATACCATTCAACATTTCCTGATTAGCTCTCTCAGCTTGACCATTAGACTGGAGGTGGGCCACTGATGACACATCAAGCCGGATGTGCTCTCTTTGAAAGAAGTCCTCCATCTCACCTTTGGATAGGTTCGTGCCACTATCTGTGATGATGTTGTGTGGAAAACCGAAGCGGAAGATCACCTTTTTTATGAATTGAACCGCCGTGGCTGCATCACACTTGCTTACTGGCTCCATCTCAACCCATTTAGTGAACTTATCAACCGCCACAAAAAGGTGTGTCTTCTTATCTTTGGACCGCTTAAAAGGTCCCACCATATCGAGCCCCCAAGTGGCAAACGGACAAGTGATTGGAATCATCCTTAGCTCTTGAGCCGGAACATGAGCTCGGCGTGAAAACTTCTCACAAGCGTCACACCGCTTTACCAAGTCCTCAGCATGAGCATGAGCCGTCAGCCAATAAAAGCCATGACGGAAGGCTTTAGCAACCAAAGATTTTGAACCGGCGTGGTGACCACAGTCTCCTTCGTGGATCTTATGCAAAATCTCACGGCCCTCTATAGGAGAAACACAGTGCTGGAACACCCCTGAGACACTGCAGTGATCTAACTCGCCATTGTGAATAACCATGGACTTTGATCGCCGGACTATCTGTCTGGCCAGAACTTCATCTTCTGGTAACTCGCCCCGGTTCATATACGCCAAATATGGAACTGTCCAATCCAGAATAATATGTAAAGCAGCCACCAACTGTGCCTCCGGATCAGGAATAGCCAAATCCTCCTCTGTAGGCAACTTAACTGACGGGTTATGCAGGACATCCAGAAAGGTATTGGGCGGCACCGGTTTATGCTGAGACCCCAGCCGTCTTAAAGCATCTGCTGCTTCATTTTTACGCCGATCAATATGCTCAACCTGATAACCCTTGAAGTGACCAGCCACAATATCCACCTCTCGTCTATAAGCCGCCATGAGTGGATCCTTGGAATCCCAAGTACCAGAAACTTGCTGAGCCACCAGATCAGAGTCTCCAAAGCATCGTACCCGGCTTAAGTTCATTTCCTTAGCCACGCGAAGACCGTGGAGCAAGGCCTCGTACTCAGCTGCATTGTTAGTAAAAGGAAACATTAAGCGGAGAACATAACAAATTTTATCACCTCGAGGGGAAGTAAGGACAACTCTAGCCCCCGAGCCCTCCAATTGCCTGGATCCGTCGAAGTGGATAGTCCAGTATGGGTTTGCCTGGATCCCTCCAATTGCAACTCTGTCCAGTCATTGATGAAGTCAACGAGCACTTGAGACTTGATAGCTATCCGAGGCATATACTTCAGCCCGTGCGGTCCAAGCTCAATAGCCCACTGTGCAACCCGGCCAGTTGCCTCCCTGTTTTGAATTATATCGCCCAAAGGAGAAGAACTGAAGACTGTGATGGGATGGCCCTGAAAATACTACTTAAGCTTCCGACTTGCCATGAAAACCACATACACCAGCTTCTGCCAATGCGGCTATATTTGCTTTGACTCGATAAGCACTTCACCAATGTCCATGTCCGTATAATCCACACACATGCGCCAAGTGCCATTCTTCTTAAGCACCAGTACCGGATTGGCCAGCCACTCTGGATGAAAAACCTCAATGATAAACCCAGCAGCCAACAGCCGGGCTACCTCTTCACCAATGTCCCTGCCCCTTTCTTCAATGAAGCGACGAAGAAACTGCCTGATCAGTTAAAACTTGGGATCAATATTGATATTGTGCTCAGCGAGTTCCCTCAGTACACCTGGCATGTCAGAAGGCTTCCATGGAAAGATGTCCAGGTTCTCACGGATGAACTCGATGAGCACGCTTTCCTATTTTGGATCCAAATTAGTGCTGATACTAAACTATTGGGATGAATCGCCAGGAACAAAATCAACAAGTTTAGTCTCATCAGCCGGTTTAAACTTCAGGGTTGGGTCATGCTCTGTGGTGGGCTTCTTCAGGGGAGTCATATCTGTCAGATCAACATTGTCCTTGTAGAACTTCAACTCTTCTGCCGCACAAACCGATTCGGCATAAGCTGCATCACCCTCTTCGCAATCCAAAGCGATCTTACGACTCCCATGTACCGTAATGGTCCCCTTATGACCCGGCATTTTGAGCTATAGATAAACATAATAGGGCCTTGCCATGAACCTTGCATAAGCCGGCCGTCCAAACAGGGCATGTTATGGGCTCTGGATCTTTACCACCTCAAAGGTTAAGGTTTCTGACTTGGACTCACGGTCATCTCCAAATACCACTTCCAGATTTATCTTACCAACTAGGTATGCTGATTTACCTTGTACCACTCTGTGGAAAACAGTGTTTGACGATTTAATATTTTTGTCCATCAATCCCATGCGCTGGAAGGTTTTATAATACAGAATATTTATACTACTTCCTCCATCCATGAGCACCTTGGTGAACTTATAACCTCCAACCTGAGGTGCTACCACCAAAGCCAGATGACCCGGATTGTCAACCCGGGGTGGATGATCCTCTCTGCTCCACACAATGGGTTGTTCGGACCAATGTAAGTAACATGGCATTGCCGGTTCAACAGTGTTTACTGCCCTCTTGTGAAGCTTTTGATCGCCCTTGCACAAGCTAGTAGTGAAAACATGATACTGCCCACTATTCAATTGCTTTGGGTGACTCTGATAACCCGACTGCTGCTGGTTCCCCTGATTATTCTGTTGATTGTAACCACCCTGGTTGTTCTGATTGCCCTGATTATTCTGGAAACCGGAGCTTGAACCGCCACCGCCGTAACCCAACCCATGAGATCCGGTACCAGAACCGCCAGATGGACCCTGATCATACCGGAAAAGATCAGAGTTTTTGAACTCTCGCATAATCAAACAGTCCTTCCAGAGATGCATGGCTGGAACCTCCTTTGTCCCGTGCTTCGGGCAAGGCTGATTCAACAAACGCTCCAGATTCATACCGCCACCGCGTTGGGGCGGTTTACCCGTACGATGTTGATTATTACCCTGCACATTTGTGTTAGCCACAAAATCTGAATTGTCTGCTTGTCGTTTACCATTGTTACTGTTGCCTGTCGGGGTAGGCTGCTGTCCCTTGGTGTTGCCACTCTTCTTTCCCTTCCCCGGCTTTTCATCGTCAGACTCGGGATCCTCGGTACTATCAGTCAGCATATTTAACCAAAGCCCCCATGAGTTTTCCCATATCATTGCAGTGACGCTTCATCCGCCCCAACTTGAACTTCAAAGGCTTGAACTTGCAATTGCCTTCCAGCGTTATAATTGCTGAATCTGCATTGATGCGATCAAATGAATGTAAGATCTTAGAAACCCAGCGTACCCAATGGGTAGTCGATTCACCCTCTCCTTGAACACAGGCGGCCAGATCAACAATTGACATCGGTTGCTTGCAAGTATCTTTAAAGTTGTTGATAAACCTTCTCTTCAACTCATCCCATGAACCAATTGAATTAGGTGGTAAACTCTTTAGCCAAACGTGGGTTGTTCCTTCTAGCATCATAGTGAAGTACTTAGCACACACCGGTCCATCCACGTCCAGCATCTCCATGGCCATCTCACAGCTTTCCACCCATGACTCGGGGTGTAAATCAGCAGTGTAATAGGGCACTTTTCGAGGGCCCTTGAAGTCTTTGGGCAACCGCGCATTGCGCAGGGCCGATGTGAGACATGCACCCCCAAAGTGGTAAAAGCAACTCCTGGCTCCACTGTAGTAGTTGGACGAACCGGAGTAAGCTGACGCTCAACGTCCCGCACAGTCAATCCGGCGCCGTGGCGCGCTCGTCCTTGGTCCACTAAATCCTGTGCTTCATTCACTCCCCCTGCTGGGTTTGGCCTCCGTGGCGGATTATGGTTTTGTCCACTGCTTGACACAGCTGGCTCCTCAACATGCCTGCTGTAACTCCGGCTTGGACGAGGGGTAGAGTGAATCTTGTCCCGACTGTATGAATAAGCTTGTTGCTGAACCATTGCTGTCTGTAGTAGATCTCTAGCCCATCGTGTCTCAACTGCCGTGGGGGATTCGCCTTACATTGGAATAGCGGCCAATCTTGATGCTGCAACAATCATATTATCCAAAGGGGTAGGGAAGTGACTCGATGGTGTTGGCATGTATTGCAGAGGATCATGGTTCTGCTGAGGCGGACCCATCGTGGCCCGCTGATCCGACACTCATGTCCTGGGTGTTTCAATCTGGTTTACCATGGGCGGGTTACTGGTGCCCACTCCTGGTGTTTTAAAGAGATTCCTTGCTTCCTAAACCAGTGGCAGACAATATTTGTGTCGCCTCCTCATCACCTCGTTTGAAGCGTTCTGAACATAAGCCGACAAGCCTCTGCATGAACTCGCTGAGATTCAGCATTCAAAGCGGTTCGTTCGTAGACCACATCCTGGCCTCCTCAGTAGCCATGTCCTCCTTAGCCTGAGCTATATGATCTCGCAACTTTCTGACCTCCGCATTATGCTCATCCCGATTATCCGGATTAACCTCAGCGGTCAACAATGTTGCTAAAGCATCCAATAACCCGGACAAGACTTGAACCGGCGGGCGCGCAGGGCCTTCTGCCCCGGCTGTTGATCCGGAAATCATCGCCGCCACTGTTGAAGATTGCGGGGTGACCTGTGTGCCATCCATGAAGATTGCGACCCGTTTTGGTGTTTAGAGGGTGTCCGGAATACTGCCGCCGTCGGAATAACCCCCGAACAGGCCATCCTGCACAAGATTCGGTCTCGCTGGTGGACGACTCGCCATCGGAATAGACGGTTGTCTCACCATCGGATGCCAGTTCAGATTCGGTGCCATGGATGAATCCTACGAACGCACGCTTCATGGCGGGCTGAACTCGGGCAGGGCTTGCACGTTGAGCCATCTCGACGAGGTCGGTGCAGATGTCCGGCTCAGGGCCCGGTTCGCCTATCTTGCCGATGAAGACGTGAATTCCTCCGAAGGGGACCCGGTACCCATACTTGATTGAGCCGGCGTCGGGGCCCCAGACTGCAACGTCGATGTAGAGCTTATCGCAACAACTTTTGGTCATCCGGCCCACTGCATATCCCTTGAGCCCTTCGAACTTGCCCTCTAAGAACTTGAAACCATCGTGCGATAGCCCCACGGTGGGCGCCAACTGTCGTGGAATTATCACGTCAGATGTTCTAGTGTGAGGACTTAGTCGTGGAGCCATCGCGATCTGGTTATCTTAGAGGGGTTAAACCGGAAAAATGACACAGGGAGTTTATACTGCTTCGGCCCCTTGCGGTGAAGGTAAAAGCCTACGATCCAGTTGTGGTGGAATTGATGTGGTCTCGATAGCTAGGGAGCGAATACGCTTTGCCTAGTTCTCGAGTTGTTGTTTCTTGTCCCTGAACCGCCGCTGGATCGTCCCTATATATACACAGGTTGACGCCCGGCCGGTCTACAGAATCCCGAGGCCGGCTCATACAAGTGTCCGGCTCGGATTCTTGTCGGTGTCAAAACCGGCGGATCTCGGGTAGGGGGGTCCCGAACTGTGCGTCTAGGCGGATGGTAACAGGAAGGGACATGATGTTTTACCCAGGTTCGGGCCCTCTTGATGGAGGTAAAACCCTACGTCCTTCTTGATTAATATTGATGATGTGTGTTACAAGAGTAGATCTACCACAAGATCAAGGAGGCTAAACCCTAGAAGCTAGCCTATGGTATGATTGTTGTTCGTCCTACGGACTAAAGCCATCTGGTTTATATAGACACCGGAGAGGGCTAGGGCTACACAGAGTCGGTTACAATGGTAGGAGATCTACATATCCGTATCGCCAAGCTTGCCCTCCACGCCAAGGAAAGTCCCATCCAGACACGGGACGAGGTCTTCAATCTTGAACTTCATAGTCTTAAAGTCCGGCCGATGATGATAGTTCGGCTATCCGGACACCCCCTAGTCCAGGACTCCCTCAGTAGCCCCTAAACCAGGCTTCAATGTCGACGAGTCCGGCGCGCATATTGTCTTCGGCATTGCAAGGCGGGTTCCTCCTCCAAATAATTTAGGGAAGATTGTGAACACCAGGATAGTGTCCGGCTCTGCAAAATAAATTCCACGCACCACCGTAGAGAGAATAATATTTACACAAGTTCAATCTCCTGACGTATTTGGTGGCGTGACGTCACACCACTACCAAGCCTTTTCTTGAATCGTTTTTATTGTGCCACCTCAGCGTGTTTAGAGAAGCGGTTTCCTTGGCACGTCTTGTCGAGGCAGAGATCATGTTCCCCTTATTCCGGGATTCTCATAAATACGGACGTGGGTAACCCAACCGCGCCCGTTGCCACGTCCCCTCCATCGAAGGCGGGTTCCAAACGGTCACGGGGACGGCTCTTGGTATTCTTCCTCTTTATAATGAGACCAAGGCCCGTTCTTTTTCTTCAATCCTCAATCGAATCCGCCCCTCGCCCCGAGTTCCAACACCCAGGGCTCCAGATTCAGGTACCTTCGACCTTTGATAATGTCCGGCTCCGACCTACGAGGTCGGTGGATGCCCTCTTCCGTCACGGAAGAAGACGTACTAAAGCTGAGAGACGCCAGGTACTTGACCTACGAGATTTCGCATAGGTTGCCTGCCCGAGGGCAAGTTATTCCTACTCCCGAGCCCGGCGAGAGCGTCGCGTTCGTGTCTCACCTCCGTCGGGGTTTAGGCTTCCCGATGGATCCCTTCGTGAGGGGGCTCATGTTTTACTATGGGCTAGAATTCCATGACTTGGCTTCGGAGTCCATCCTCCACATCTCATCATTCATTATCGTATGCGAAGCCTTCCTCCGCACTACCCCTCACTTCGGCTTGTGCCTCAAGATCTTCAACGTGGAGACGAAGATGATTGAGGGGCGTCAGGTAGAGTGCGGCGGGCGGTTATAAGCAAGAGGGCCGACGCTCCATGGCTCGAGGGCTCTTTTCAAGAGGAGCTCGGCTTGTGGCAACAGGAGTGGTTCTATATCACCGCTCCCAGGGGCAGCAGGCAGAAGCCGCCGCCCATCTTCCGCTCGGGCCCTCCACAAAGGCTGACGTCATGGGACAACAAGGGGCTTAACTGGGGGCCGTCCAAAGACGTACCCCTGTTGCAGGACCGGATTCGAGGCCTCCAAGAAAGGGAGATCGATCTGGTCGTAGTGGCACAGGTTATGTTGATCCAGCGCCTTCTGCCCTGCAAATGTCACCCCTCCGCCTGTGGGAATTTAATCCAGAGGGGCCACGAGCTCTCCAACACTTCATGGGTTTGACACCCACGGAGATGTACAAACTGTTCTTCAGATCGCAAGAGATGCGTCCGGGCTTGACCGAGGACGCTGGCCTAAGCTGCAATCGCCCGGATACTCAAGTAAGTAGCCCTGTGTCCGGACATATTGTCCATTTATTTATCATAGGTTTGTCTTTTAACTAGCTATCCCTTGGACAGGAGTGGATAGCGCAAGAAAAACTGATACGGTGTCCGGCCCCCCTCCCTGAGACCAAGCCGGATCTCGTGTTAGTCAGAATGTTGGAGGTTGCGCCTTCGGAGGAGAGCGAAGGGGGGCACAGGGAAACTACCACCTCTGCCAAGGGGGCCTTCAATAAGGGGGGAATCAAGAACCCCTCCTTCCAGGGGGAGAAGAGGACCGCTTCCGAAGACCCGGAGGCCAAGGCCTCAAAGCGGGGAAGGAAATCTGCGCCGGAAGGTCCTGCGCCGGGAAGAGCCCCGGCCGTACAGTCTCCCCATAGGAATCAGCCCTCCAGCGAGACGTAAGTAAAAAAGGGGGAATTTAGTAATAGCGAACGCCCCTGTATTATTTCCAAAGGTAACTGAAGTTTTCACCTTGTAGTTCGGATCTCAGCCCATCTCAGCAGAGCTCATCTTCGGGGGACCTTCGTCCGGAGATGATGGAGAGCGAGACGCCTCCATCTGCCACCCCTTCGGGCGGGGCGGATGACCCTGACGTGTCGTCACGGAGGGTCTCCCCGAGTCCGACGGGGCCGGAGAGTCCGGCACCCATTGGAGTACGGCCGGTGGAGCTGCATGATTTGCTCAAGAGGGTGTCTATCTCAGGAGATCACCGCACATTAATGAGTACGGTGACTGAAAGGATCTCATCCGCCGAGAGCAGGTTGTATGAGGCCGTCGGAGGCTTGCTGACGGGGTTTGAGGTATGCAAAAAATGACATACCTTTTGACAGTTTTGCACATGAAGTGCGCCCTGTACAGATAGTAGCCCCTGAGACTTGGTATGTTGTCGAAAGCGATAGCGTGCCAAGGATCATAATCTCAGTTATAGAATGTCGCCTTTCCTATGCAGGTGGCGGAACGTTCGGTGGCCAGCCGGACTGATGGAGTTGCCGAACTGAAGAGGCAACTCGATGTTGCGGATGCGGACATCGTGCTGGTCAATAAATGACTTAATGAGTCGCAAGGTAGGTGGTTGCTCCGCGATTGCCTAGTAAGGGAGCTGATGCCCGTTCCTTACAATTTGTATGCTTGATGCAGATGGCACTGCTGCTGTGGAAGACCGTCGAGCAGAGCTTGCTCGAGCCCAGGAGCAAGCCAGGATAAGTGGTGCGGCTGCCTCGAAGGCAGCAGAAGAGCTGAAAGCCGAAAAGGCTGCTCACTGCCGAAGCAGGGAAGAGTTGGCCGGAATGGCCTTGAAATTAAAAGATTCTACCGACCATTGTGAGGTTCTTGAAGGAGAACACCGAGTGGAGCAAGAGGGCCTGAAGAAGGCCGCCGCCGAAGTCAAGGATGCCCAGAGTGAGATGCGGGCTATGAAGGAGGAACTGCGTCAAGCCGGAGACATTGCGGCTGGAAAGCCCTTCCTTCTGTGTAGGAAGTTCACGGATCCGAAGTATGCTCAGCTGGGCCAGTTGTGTGGTGCGGAGGATCCTTATCTGGATTTGGCGGTGAGTGCGGCGGATGTAGTCGTGCACTTCCAAAGCCAGAAGGATCACGAAATGGAAGAGCTTTACTGGTCTCAATTCCATAGTCCGGAGCGTCCACTTCCATTGACTGATCGGCTGGCTGAGTGGGCTGACTTGAATAGATTGTCCGGACTTGCCATGACGGATGTGGTCACTCATCTGTGGCCGGAAAGGCCCAAGCCGAAGAGTTATCTTGGCTTTTTGCAGCAATTCCTTGAGGCGGTGCCGCATATCAAGGCGATGAAGCGGTCGGCATGCATAGAAGGTGCACGGATGGCTCTCGCCCGTGTGAAGACATACTGGGCGGACATGGATGCCACCGCTGTTGCATCCCGGGGTTCGGACAAGAGTCGATTACCCGCCGAGCACTATTTTGAGGGAGTCCTGTAGGGCGCTCGTTTAATAGAGTCGCAGTGCTCGAAAGATGTCATGTTCAAATGACGTGTATGATTTGTGAGATCATGTTTATAATGCAATAGCTTTTTGTACTTGTGCGTTCAAGTATTGAACTATCTCCTGTGCGGCCGTATATGTATGAATAACCTGAAAGTTGCAGTCTTTGGCTTCAGCCCCCACGCACATGGTGCGGGGGTGTTTGCAAAAAAGAAAAGCGCTTTTTCACACTTAATCCAACGTCTTGGTCCTTTGAAGGAGGTGATAGCATAGCAAACTAGGCAACCAGACTATAATGCTTTATCACTTTCACTTAGCCATAGGAGGTCGATGGTGGGGCTACTATATAGCCCCTAGAGGCACCGCGCTCTCCGAACTCAGGGCGCGTATGTGCCTGACCGGGAAGCGGTCCTTCGTCAAAGCAGAGGAATTCTAAACATTCCAATAGTCGATCGAGTGGTTGACCAGTCTCTCGCTATATCATGACAGTCAGTTTTCGGCTTTCTCTACTGAGGTGCTCGCCCGGCCGAACCGGGGCACAATCGCAGTAGTTCTCCTGGTGCCGCGTTAGCCGATGGAGAACATAAGGCAGCAAAACACAGGAGCCGGGAAAACCCAACATTTGACCCAAGACATGATTCGGTGCTGATGCATATAAGGCCTAACTCGAGACGCCGAACACTCCCTGAGGTGTTCGGTCTTTATGATACTGGGCATAACAATGCCCTAAGCCCCTAGTGTCTAGGTACAGGCGGGAACTTCTGACGTGGCCGATGCCAAAACGCCAGCCTCCTCCTCGGTTATGGTAGAAAACCGGGGGATGTGTATCAACAAGAGAAAGTAAGAAAGGTTTACGCAGGGTCTTAATCTGAAAAGAATCCTTGCAACGGGTCCCTGCTGCACGTCTGCGCCTATGTCTCCGTTGTGCTGTATCCTGGACGGGTATAGCATGTGCTTCATCTGTAAAAGAGAAGGACTTAGTTTGGAAGAAATATCGTGCAAAGGATGTATTGAAAATAAAGTATAATTTGGAAGATGAATAAAGTTGAGCTTTATTGGCTCTCATCGTTTATACGTGCAGCCCCTTGTAAAGGGGTATGCGGCTGGGAAGCCCCTTGTTTATTTGTGCCGGACTCGTCTAACCGTGTCCGAGGTCTGAATGACCTGTTTTTAGGGGTTTTGACCTGCAAGGTCAGATTAGTGTGTGGCTGTCAAAGCAGTCTCGCGTTCTCCGTGGTCGAGGAACACTTGGAGTTACTCTTTAATGAGATTACGCTGCGTGGACCGGGCATTTTAAGCGTAAGAGACGCGTAATGTTTTATTGCGTTAAAGCAGGTGAAAGCTTCGCGTCCCAATAGTGCTTTAGGGCCACTGTTAGATGGGGCGATATGGAGAGTGAGCTTTTCGCGGCGGAGGTTGTCAGATGAACCAAACACAACCTCTAGTGGTACAGAGCCTGTACAATTGGCTTAAAGGCCTAGCGTCACTCCTTTGAAGGAAGTGCTGCTGGAGCGAATTTTGGTAGGGTCTATCCCCATTCTGCGGACGGTGTCCTGGTATGGCAGGTGCCACACTATGTTTTCGTGTTATCACATGAAGCGAGTTCACTGTTTTGACTTCTATTGGGAAAGTCTTCTGTTTCCAGCGTGCTGCTTGTGGGGTTCGTCATCGTCTTTGCTTGGTGTGTCGAGCCCTTTGCGTTCGGCGTTAAGTCGGCCGGACTGCTTGAAAACCCAACAATCTCTGTGGGTATGGTTTGCAGGCCTCCCGGAGGTACTATGTATTTGGCATAGCCTGTCCAGAATTTTGTTTAGGTTGGATAGCTCGTCACTATTGTCCTTGAGGGGCAGTGTTTTATTACTCGGCCGAGAGCTTTTGAATCCGGCATTGACCGCCGTGCTATTTGGGCCATTTTCCTTATTCCGGCGCTGATCTCTTCTGCGTCGTGATTTCCCATTTCCATCCCTGACTTCGGATGTACTCGGGTCGCTGGTGCTGCATCTAGCCAGCCAGCTGTCTTCCCCCGCGCAAAAGAGGGTCATGAGGCTTGTTAGTGCGGCCATTGTTCTTGGTTTTTCCTGGCCGAGGTGTCTGGCGAGCCATTCGTCTTGGACGTTGTGCTTGAAGGTTGCTAAGGCTTCGGCGTCCAGACAGTCGACTATTTGGTTCTTTTTGGTGAGGAACCTGTTCCAGAATTTGCATGCTGACTCTCCGGGCTGTTGAGTTATGTGACTTAGGCCTAGTTATTTTCAAGCTTATGGGAGGCTTATGGCGAAAATTAAGCTCAAGCCCAAAAGAACTCGTTTAGCTGTCATTAGCTTAATTTCCAGCGGCAGCCCCTTCCTTCACGTTTGAGATAAGCCAACGATGGGCAGCTTCCCGAGCGCAGCCCTTTAAAAAGTGAAGCGGTATTTCTTCTTGCCCTTTTCGTTGCTTGTATTTACGAAAAAACTGCCACCGCTCAGCCAACGGAACAAGAGGGCCCTGTCCCATGCGGCCATGCAAATAATAATCCACGTACAGAACGATGTCACGAGGGATATCATGGAGTTTTCATTAGTTTATCAGAAAATAAGCTAGACAAATAAAAATAGAAAAGAATTGGATGGCTTATTCCAATGGAGCTTATTCTCACTGTAGCTTCTCACGGGCTTAATTTAACTACAGCTTATGCACAAGCCATGGCTCAAAAGAACTGGCCCTTAAATCGTCTGCATCCAGAGGGCGGCCATAAGTCCCCTGAAGATTTGCTCGAAACGCATCCTCGAGCTCTTCCCAACTTCCAATGGTATTTTCTAGGAGGCTTTTGAGCCAATGCCGAGCTGGCCCTTTGAGCTTGAGGGGTAGGTATTTTATGGCGTGGAGATCGTCTCCTCTGGCCATATGTATCTGTAGGATGTAATATTCAATCCAGACTCCGGGGTCTGTTGTTCCGTCATATGCCTCTATGTTTACGGGTTTGAATCCCGCTGGAAATTCATGATCCAGTACCTCGTCGGTGAAACATAGTGGGTGTGCGGCGCCCCTGTATTTGGGTGTGCCATTGTCTTCAAATGCTCGGCGGGCTGTGTTGCTTCCTGGAGTCTTCTTTTTTGGCCCATATATAGACCTGACCGGGTCATCCTTTTTCCGAGGATTTTTATGTTGATTGTGTGCCGGCTTGTGTGCGGCGCCCCTTGCTACTCTTAGCCTGTCATCTGGTCGTCTATCCGCCAGGCAGCCTCTTTCTTTTTTGACTACGGAGGCTCTAAGGCCTCCTCGTCGAATTCGGGCAACAGCTTGCGCTTCGGGTAGCTTTTTGCCTGGCGACTAGCGCCATATTTATCTGCGGTATTGAGTACTTTGCTCCATCTCATTCTGAGTGCGTCCTCCGCTGTTTTGAGCTTCCGCTTTTTCTTCTTCAAACTTCTTGCAGTAGCGACGAGCCTTTTATGAAGGTTCGTATGCTCTGGTGATGTGTTCGGCATGAGGTCGTCTAGGCTCTTGTTTTCGCCAGGGATGGGTTGCTTGGTGGCATGTTCACCGTCCACTGCTTCGCCCTGCTCTAGGGCCGGGTCTGTATGGGTGCCGTTTTTATCGAGGCGGGACTTCGGGCGGCGCTTGCGTCGCTGTTTTGGTTGTTTGTTGGGGGAGTTATCCTTCGCCACGTCCCGTTGTTCCTCATTATCGCTTCCTTGTGGTCTATCCACCATGTATACGTCGTGAGTTGGGGTGGCTTTCCAGTGCCCGGTAGGCGCTGGTTCTTGGTCGTCTCCGGCATCGTCGTCCATACCGTCGATGTCGTCGGAGTCGTAGTCTAGCATGTCGGTTAGATCGTCGACAGTGGCTACTAGTAGGGTGGTGGGTGGTCTTTGAATTTCTTTGTCGTCCGCATCCCAACTGTCCTGGCAGCAGTCCGGCCAGGGCTCCCCTGATAACGAGAGATACTTTAGCAAACTCAAGATGTCGCCAAAAGGTGAGTGCTGAAAGATGTCCTCGGCGGTGAACTCCATGATCGGTGCCCAACCGGATTCGATTGGAGGGGGCGCGGGAGGTTCGGAGTCCGGCAGGGAGTCCGGCACCTCGGAGTCACGAGCTTCATGAGGGACAAGGTCAGTGTTCGGCTCTATCGCCGAGGATGTTGCAGCCCCCGAGGCGGTGTCTAGCCATCCGTCCTCGATCTGTGCAGCCGGCTCCGAATTGAAGATCGGAGCGGACTCGAGTGTGGCCTCCAGGGTACTGTCCGGCTGCAGAGCTAAATCATGCCCATCGTGACAGTGCGGCGCGCTTGGCTGTGGCTCGGATCCATCGAAGATCAAGTCCCCGTGGATATCAGCCATGAAGTTCAAACTTCCAAACCTGACCTGACGGCCAGGGGCGTAGCTTTCGATCTACTCCAGATGGCCAAGCGAATTGGCCCGTAGTGCAAAGCCGCCGAATACGAAGATCTGTCCGGGGAGGAAGGTCTCACCCTGGAGTGTGTCGTTGATGATGATCGAAGAAGCCATCGAGCCTATTGGTGACGACACAGAGGAACTCTCAATGAAAGCACCAATGTCGGTGTCAAAACCGGCGGATCTCGGGTAGGGGGTCCCGAACTGTGTGTCTAGGCGGATGGTAACAGGAGACAAGGAACATGATGTTTTACCCAGGTTAGGGCCCTCTTGATGGAGGTAAAACCCTACATCCTGCTTGATTAATATTAATGATGTGTGTTACAAGAGTAGATCTACCACGAGATCAAGGAGGCTAAACCCTAGAAGCTAGCCAATGGTATGATTGTTGTTCGTCCTACGGACTAAAGCCATCCGGTTTATATAGACACTGGAGAGGGCTAGGGTTACACAGAGTCGGTTACAATGGTAGGAGATCTACATATCTGTATCGCCAAGCTTGCCCTCCACGCCAAGGAAAGTCCCATCCGGACACGGGATGAAGTCTTCAATCTTGTATCTTCGTAGTCTTGGAGTCCGGATGATGATGATAGTTCGGCTATCCGGACACCCCCTAGTCCAGGACTCCCTCATTCCTAATCCGCCATTGGGCTCTGGGCCTCTAAGCCTTCATAGTTAAAGCGCCAGAGTCTTCGTCTTCATGGGCTTCTATATAAATGACCACTTGGGAGTATAAACCGGCCCCTCCTGGGATGGTGGATGCAAGTAACAAGTTCACGCAACCGGATGAAGACACACCTTTTGGATGACACTTGAAGGAAGTCACTAGGTACCTGAACATAGGAATACCAAGCTTCACCGGGACCTACATCACAACTTTACCCGAAGAGGAGCGTTGGATGATTCAAGTACAGATTCCAGGAAGGACGTTCATGCCAGTCACTGAGCCCATAGAGTTTTTCTTTGATGCACCAACATGGAGTCTAGGCAAGAGCATGGCAACTCACATCGCCATGGGACGCATTGGAGAAGTTTACCACAAGGATATCAAGGATACTATCTACCAGATTTGTGGGCGCCAAGATGAGCAATGGGAGATGATCAGCACCAGGAGGGATAGATCTATTGCAGCATTCATACATGAGTTAAACCAGCATATTCGTCGCCAGGAGAACCAGATGTGCGCAGGCATGATAGATCTGAAGAAGGCAATGACCAAGATTTCAGAACTGGAGGAAGAACTTAAGTCTACACTTGATGGATATGAAGAAGAAGTGACGATACTCGTGGAGAAGGATGATTACCTAACTAGGAAGCTAGGAGTATTCAAGGGAGACCCTGCGCCTGGAGGAGATGACGACGAAACCAAGGACTACATCATCATCGACGACACCGACTCGGACGCTGACGATAGCGATGATGACTATGTTGATGAAGCTCGAGCAGATATCATGGAGTCTTCCGTTGATCAAACTTTCTAGTCGAACACCATATCAGTAGTAGTATTCCCCCATGTACATAGTAGAGTCCGAGCACTTATGTAACGATAGTTAGACCGATTGTATGCCCTTGTTTGAATTGATTGAAGTGATATTGATTGTGTTTGTCTCATGAGCATATGGGTAGCGTTTTCCCTCTAGACCTCATTCTATTCTGTTTTCTCACCTTTTCTAAACCTATCAGATGCCTCCGAGACGTGACAATGATTATCTTTCCCACCGGAGCTCACCCAGTTGATCCAGCAGAAGAATACCCTGATGCAGCTACTAGTCCAGAATCAGAACCAAGGCAACAACAACAACAACCCACCACCACCACCACCACCTGTTGATCACTTAGCCCGTTTCCTGAGGCTGAATCCGCCGGTGTTTTCCAGTAGCACTGAGCCGATTGTTGCAGATGATTGGCTCCGCAAGATTGGAAGGGATCTAACCACTGTAGGATGCACAGATGCAGAGAGGGTGCATTTTGCCGCACACCATCTTGATGGACCCGCAGCATCATGGTGGGAGAATTTCACAGCCACCTACCCCATCGACACTATCACATGGGATCAGTTTCAGCAGGCTTTCTGCACTGCCCATGTTTCAGCAGGAGCTATGGCCATGAAGAAGCGTGAGTTTCACAAATTGCACCAAGGAGGACGCACAGTGGGCCAGTATGTGGATGATTTTGGCAAGTTAGCACGTTATGCCCCTGATGACGTTCCTACCGATGCTACTAAGCAGGAGAAGTTTCTAGAAGGGCTGAATGATGAGCTGAGCATGCAGTTGATGGTGGAAAACTTCAATAACTACTAGGACTTGGTAGATAGAGCACTTATGATTGAAGGGAAGCAGCAGCAGATAGACAGCCGCAGTAGGAAGTATGGACAAGGGAGGTACAATTCGGGAGCTCTGCAGAAACCTTGTTTTACCCCGAACTCGGGAGGACACATTCACCATAACCATGGAGGCCATAATTCTAATGGAGGGATTCTGCATAACCATAGTGGCCCCAAGAATGGGAATGGGAATGGAGGAAGCAACGGTCAGAACCGTTCCAACCCAGCAACACCCACCAAGAGGGATCTGAGTCACATTACTTGTTTCAAGTGCGGGAAGAATGAGCATTACGCCACGGAGTGTTCTGAAGCAAAGAACAGAAATGGCAATGGAAGCGGTGGGAAGAAGCCCAACCCTTTCAACAGGGGACAAGTGAACCACGTTAGCATGGAGGAGGTTGAAGCACAGCCGGATGCAGTAATAGGTAAGTTTTTGGTTAAGTCATTTACTGCAATCGTTCTATTTGATACTGGTGCATCACATTCATACATATCAAGGGGATTTGTGGATAAGTATAAGTTGCCAACCAAAGTTCTTAGAACACCTATGTTAGTAAGCACGCCAGGAGCGGAACATATGGCAAGTCAAGGATGTTTTCAGATGCCATTGACAATAGGTAGACATGTTTTCCCCTTGGTTCTGATAATTCTGGAGTCACAAGGATTCGATGTGATTCTGGGCATGGATTGGCTACCAATGTATGGATGAAACATTGATTGCGCCAGTAAGTCGATTATGCTCACCACCCCAGAAGGAAGAAGGATTAGGTATGTATCCCGACATGTACCTAGGAGGACTCAAGTAAATTCCTTATGAGGAGTTGTACAGGAGGAAGTACCAGTGGTGAATGATTATCCTGATGTGTTTCCAGAGGAGTTGCCAGGCATGCCACCGGATAGAGACATTGAGTTTTTGATTGAACTTTTGCCAGGCACCGGGCCAATATCTAAGAGGCTGTATCGGATGCCCGCACAGGATTTGGAGGAGATTTAGAAGCAGATTAAGGAGTTATTGGATAAAGGTTTTATTTGACCAAGTTCATCACCTTGGGTATGTCCAGTACTTCTAGTGGAAAAGAAGGATGGATCGTTAAGGATGGTTGTCGATTATCGTGCGTTGAATTAGGTGAAGATCAAGAACAAGTACCCACTGTCGATGATCAATGATTTGTTTGACCAGTTGCAAGGAGCTAAATATTTTCCAAGATCGATCTACCATCAGGATACCACCAGCTGAAGATTCGAGAATAGGATATACCTAAGATAGCTTTTACCACAAGGTATGGGCTATATGAGTATACCGTTATGTCATTTGGTCTGACTAACGTGCCTGCCTATTTCATGAACATGATGAACAAGGTGTTTATGGAGTTTTTGGATAAGTTCGTCGTGGTGTTCACTGATGATATTCTGGTCTACTCGAAGAATGAAGAGGAGCATAAAGAACATTTGCGTTTGGTTCTCGAGAAGCTCAGGGAACACCAGCTATATATATGCCAAGTTCAGCAAATGTGAGTTTTGGTTGAAGGAAGTGGGATTCCTCAGACATGTTATCTCCGGAGAATGGATAGCAGTAGACCCCACCAAGGTTGTCACTGTGACAAATTGGGAGGCACCCACGTCAGTTGGAGAAATCCGGAGTTTTCTTGGACTCGCGGGATATTATAGGAGGTTCATTGAGAATTTCTCAAAATTGCGAAACCTATGACGGAGTTGCTGAAGAAAAACACCAAGTTCAAATGGACCAAGGAGTGTGGGGCTAGTTTTCAGGAGTTGAAGAAACGTTTGGTTACAGCTCCAGTGCTGATTCTACCAGATAAATGGAAGTATTATCAAGTGTATTGCAACGCTTCATGTCGAGGACTTGGAGCAGTGCTTATGCAGGATGGAAGAGTTGTTTCATATGCCTCACGACAACTTAAACCCCATGAGCTAAATTATGCTACCCACAATTTGGAGCTTGCAGTCGTAGTGCATGCATTGAAGACATGGAGACATTTTCTCATCGGAAACCATTATGAGGTGTACACGGATCATAAGAGTTTGAAGTACATCTTCACGCAGAAGCAGTTAAATCTCAGGCAAAGGAGATGGTTGGAGCTCATTAAGGATTATGATATGAAGTTGCATTATCATCCCGTAAAGGCTAACGTAGTAGCCAATGCGTTGAGTCGCAAGAGTCATGTCAATACACTCATAACCGGAGAATTACCCAAGGAGTTAGCAGAGGATCTTCACGAGCTATGTTTATAAATAGTTCCGAGAGGTTACGTAGCAGCGTTGGAAGTTCAGTCTATTTTGATGGATAAGATCAGAGAAGCTCAGAAGTCTGACAAGGAGATTGCCGAGATAAAGGAAAGGATGAGTAAAGGAAAGGCCAAAGGATTTCGTGAGGATGAGCACGATACTTTATGGTTTGAGGACCGCGTATATATGCCTAATGACCCCAAGATCAGGAAGTTGATTTTGCAAGAGGCCCATGACTTGCCGTATTCTATTCGCCCAGGAAATACCAAGATGTATCTGGATTTGAAGGACAGTTTTTGGTGGACCAGAATGAAAAAGGATATTGCGGAGTATGTAGCCATATGTGACGTTTGTCAGAGAGTGAAGGCAGAGCATCAGAAGCCAGCAGGATTGCTACAACCATTGCCAATACCCGAATGGAAGTGGGACAAGCTTGGCATGGATTTTATCACGGGATTGCCCAGGACTCGTTCAAGCTATGACTCGATATGGGTTGTAGTCGATCGGTTGACGAAGGTAGCCCATTTCATCCCAGTAAAGACCACCTATACAAGTGCTAAGTTGGCAAAGATATACATGACCAGGATCGTATGTCTGCATGGAGTTCCGAGGACCATTGTATCAGATAGAGGAACCCAGATTACATCAAAGTTCTGGAATCAGTTGCATGAAACTTTGTGTACCAGACTAGAGTTCAGTACAACTTTTCATCCACGGACAGATGGACAGACCGAGAGAGTCAATCAGATTCTGGAGGACATGTTGAGAGCTTGTGCGCTAGACTATGGATCTAGTTGGGATGATAATTTGTCGTATGCAGAGTTCTCTTACAACAACAGCTATCAAGCCAGTTTGAAGATGGCCCCTTTTGAAGCCTTGTATGGGAGGAGGTGCAGAACACTGTTGTTGTGGGACGAAGTTGGAGATCGTCAGTTGTTTGGACCGGAATTGATTAAAGAGTCGGAAGAGAAAGGTTAAGCTGATTCTCGATAGAATCAATGTAGCCTAGTCCAGGCAGAAGAGTTATGTAGATTCTAAATGCAAGGAGACAGTTTATGAAGTCGGAGACAGAGTATATCTTCGAGTGTCCCCCCTTCGACGAGTTAAGTGTTTTGGAGTTAAGGGAAAGTTAGCACCACGCTTTGTGGGACCATATAAAGTTTTGGAGCGTATGGGAGAAGTTGCTTACAAGTTCGAGTTACCCGAAGGATTGTCAGGATTTCACGATGTGTTCCATGTTTCCTAGTTGAAGAAGTGCCATGCAGAGATGGCTGGTATTCCTCCGAGAGACCCAGTGCCACTGGAAGCAATTCAGTTGGATAGCTATTTGACTTATGAGGAGAAACCCGTGAAGATTCTCGAGTTTGCCAGCCGAGTCACGCGCAGCAAGGTTATCAAGTTTTGCAACATTTAGTGCAGCCACCATACCGAGGAGGAAGCAACCTGGGAAAGAGAGGAAGACCTACGGAAGGACTACCCACACCTATTTTCTAGCCAACCCGAATCTCGAGGGCGAGATTCATCTTAAGGGGGGTAGGTTTGTAACATCCCAAATTTTCAATTTGGCATGTTATATATTAGATCATCATTGCATATCATATTTTATTGCATTTTTTGTTGATCCTAGAAATTCTACGCAACTCAAGGACCCGCGGGGAGAGTTGGCGATTTCGTTATTTTCATATTTGAGTTTTCTCAAATTTTGAAAAGAGGATCATTTGGTTTTAATTATTTTTTCTCTCCATATATTTCAAATATAAAATAAAAGAGAGGGGATAAAATGACTTTCCCAAATTAAAGAAATATTGGAGGTTAAATATTAGAATCAAATAAGATTTTTATTCGGAATTTTATTGCTATTTTATTTGAATTAGAAAAAAAATGTGTTTTTCAAAATTGCATTAGAGTCCCAAATAAATGTTCATCTTGTCCGACGTATTTTGGAGGATGGTGAAATTTAATTTCAGAATTTTTGGAGTCTGTTTAGTATTTCTTTTCCTTATTTTTCTGTGCGGAATTATTTAAAAAAAAGAAGTCAAACCGACCTATGGGTCGTGGGCGACCCGGACTCCCGCTGCCCCGGGCCTTATAAGCCGCCACCCCCGACCCTGCAGCCCACCGCCAGCCCAACCCGCCGCCGCCGCCTGAAACCCCAGCCGCCGACCCCGCCGCCGGCACCGCCGCCCTCGCCGCCAACCCCGCCGCCATCACCGGAGTTGCCCGCCATCGCCGCCATCACGTTCCACGAGGTAGCCGCCATTTTTTTAAATCGATCGGCTTTATTTCGTAAACCCTAGTTTTCGTTTTTTATTAGATCAGTTTTTTCGGTTTAGTTAAATAGCGGACGTTCGTCCGTACAGTCGTTTTAATGAACGTGTTCTCCCGTTAGCCGCAGGCAGCGAACGTTCGTTCGTTAGCCTGTTCGTCAGTTTTCTTTTTCCAGGGTTTTTCCGCGATTATTTTTGATCGCGTTTTCAGCCCAGATCTTAGTTTTAGTTTATATTTTCGCTCGTTTATCGGAATCAGGCGATTCAAGCGCCTAGATCTTCGTCTTGAAGCCCTCTTTCTGTTTAGCTAACTTGAACAAGATTTTGGTCTTGTAAAATTTGACTTTAGTCCAGATTAGTAATCGGATCTTTTTTCTTTCGTAGTTTGAGTTTCGTTTCTCCGTTTGATTTGATTCTTTTTGCATTCCGGAGTTCTTAAGTTGAACTTTCTGGTTAGATCTTATTTTGTTTGAGTTTTACCCGTGCTTTTACTTGAGTGCGTATGTATGTTATTGTTTGTTTGCGATAGAGTATCTGGAGTGCGAAGCGTGCTTCTACGAGTCTCTAGGTTTCACGGATCATCAGCAAGGCAAGTAACACATTGCATGATTAGGATCTGATTAAAATGTGGGTTCTAGGAAGTAGTTGATGAGGTAGGACCTATTGCCCTATTTATTATCAAACCATTGGGAGTTACATCTACGATATGCTTATATTGCTATGTTGTGCTCGTAGACGTGGTTTGGGTGAGTGTATCCATGACAGTTGTGAGTATTGCTAATTAATGGTTAACTTAAGGTGGCAACTTGAATACACATCTGGGTGGATTATTTGTGGGCACCTGGAGAATCCAGTGTTGTCCTAGGATATCCTGGGGTTCCGTGTCATCATCCTAAGGTCCGCCACCCAGGCTCAAAGGGATCATAAGATTATTCATGCTAGAAACTTCCGTGTGCAGCCACAAGCTATTATGGGCTCTAGCATAGTTGATTAAGTTGCAAGACCTCTTTCAGTGGTGGGCTAGCAGATGTAGGGAAAAGTAGATGTAACTGTCCTTCCAGAGTAAAGAGTTATTGTTTCTGAAAGACTGTGTCTCGGTCATCCATTTCTCAAACACCATGTAGTGCGAGAAATCCAACGAAGGAGATCGAGTCTTGTGGGGATAAGTGCGCAAACCTCTGCAGAGTGTACAAACTAATCATGGTTAGCCGTGTCCCCGATTATGGACATCTTGAGTATCTGGTTCTTGGATTATCATGTTGATCTCATCACTCTAAAGTAAATTTAATCTGATTGGGTTTAATCATGATGCTTAATTGCGATTGAGTTGGAGGAACCATCTCAATGTTTAACAACCACCATGATAGTTAAATAAAATTTATTCCTTTGTTATAGGAAAAAATTGGCTTTATGCAAAACTGTAACCATAGAGCTTTCCCCCGGCCATATTGCATGTACTGATAGCAATTATTCAGTTCATTACTCTATGTGTTACATTGCCAGCATATTCCATGTGCTGACCCGTTTTGGGCTGCAACATTTCATGTTGCACACTTTTCAGATGACGAGTAAAGTGCCATAGGCCATGATCTTTCACTCAGCTATACCGTTGGAGTTGATGGACTCACTTTATCTTCCCAGCCTTCCTCTATTATCGTTTTTAGATGGCCTTAAGCCATATATTTCTTAATAAGTTCTCTTTTGCGACATTCGATGTAATAAGTGTGTGATTGCTACTCTGTTATAAATCCTCGAGTATTGTGCGTGTCAGCATTACCGATCCAGGGATGACACTGATGCACAGAGAACATACTGTTTGAGGTATGGTCGCTACATTTTCATCAGCGAGGAGAAGCAAGCATCCAGATGTTCTTCATAAACTGAATTCAAGACTGGAAGAAAACACTCACCATTTGTATTTGAGAATGGGGACTCGCTTCAGTACGCGCAGTCCTAGCCAGCAGAGGAAAGGGGATGACTTTAACCCGAGCCAGAGTCCTTTTGATCCAGAGCTGGTGATGATATCTGGTGGCAGGAGGTCCCATGGCTCGATAGACATTGGGGATGGACTGATATGTTGTCCTAGCACTCTCCCGGAGATCAAGAAGTGTGGGACGATCTCCGATCTTGAAATAAGGCCTTATCCACGGCCAATGGAGCTCGCCATCAAGGTTAGTAATACGTACTCAGATACCTTTCCTCCATTACATTGTGTGTGTGGCCGTCGATGATTACAATGCTAACGAGGAGTGGTGTTGCAGCCTATTCTTGAGAAAGAGAGATTGGACACCCAGGCACTTCTGGCGGAGGCAAACAGGCAGCCGACAGAGATGAAGAGTGACCTCGAGAAGAGGACGGCTAGCCTATTGGAGGAGGAGAGGAACTGGAACGACGCGTGTCACTGGTCCCTATACTAGCTCCTCGTGGTAATGTTCTCCTGCATATTAGCCAAATCATGCATGTAATGTTTGTTTCATTACTAACCAATATGACTAACTCTTGAAAACCAAATGTGCAGTCCGTGTGCCAGGCCAACAGTCAGACCCCTCCGCCGATGCCCCAGATAGCTCCGGTGACCATGGTGAGTTTCATTTGAATGGTCATTAGTTACTAGTATTCACATTTGAGTTGCATCATGCTAATGAGACATTGCAAATGATCTTTCATGCAGCGTGCCTCCCGAAAAGCATCGACCGATCCTTCTTCGTCTGCCACTGGCGCGACCCCGACCAGTCCTTCACCTTGATGATGACAGTAAGTTTTCCCAAGTGTTTTGCTTAACAAATGCATACTTAGCTTAAGAAATGACCTATTTAACTCCAAAATGACCTATACTTAGCTTAGTTTCCTCGAAAATGACATAATAACCTTACTTAGCTCCAAAATGACTTGTTTTACCTAGGTTAGCTCTAAAATGACGTATACTTAGCATTTATTTCCTCCAAAATGACTTAATATGTTTAGTTAGCTAAAAATGGCCACAGAGAGTGGACAGCCATGCCGCCCAGACTCAATCCGGGCCAATGAAACGCGTCTTGAGGCTGGTCCACACCTCCGCCGCCATCTTCTTTGTTGAGACCTGCATCAGGATGTCGTCGGTGATCCCCCGGAATAGGTATGCCCTCGCGGCCTTGTTTACTTCACATCGATAGTCACGCCACCCGCCAGACAGACGACCTCCCAGAGGCCCTGCGCATTGAGGTTCGTATCCGCCTTGATTGCCCACACGGTGTAGTTCTCACCCGTGAGCATTAGGTATGTTAGGCACAAAGAGATCCCCACGCCACGTGCGTACAGGACCAGCGACATTGCCGGCGAGCTACTAAAACCTCGCTCTCATACCAAATGTTAGCAAAAATTGAGTCACGACACCCCGGTGATCATCAGACGATAAACACAGAAGTCTTGTGATGCAGAAACATGCTGCACTGACGACTTTTCTATATTTCCACACGATCTCAAATTTGATCCCCTGGCCACAATACACACAAGGGAGGGGGGCTTATATGCACGCGCACTGACGTGCCATGCCGTGTTGTTGATGCACCCCGAGTCCTGGACTAAGGGGTACTCGGGCGTCCGGGCTATGTGATATGGGCCGGACTAATGGGTCATGAAGATAAGAAATCAAAGACCTTCCCCTGTGTCCGGATGGGACTCTCCTTTGCATGGATGGCAAGCTTGGCGTTCGGATCATGCATGTTCCTTTCTCTGTAAACGGACTCTGTACAACCCTAGATCCCTCCGGTGTCTATATAAACTGGAGGGTTGGTTTGTAGAGGCAATACAAGCTAGACATCTAGGGTTTAGCCATTATGATCTTGCGGTAGATCAATTCTTGTAACCCCTATACTCATCAAAGTCAATCAAGCAGGAAGTAGGGTATTACCTTCATTAAGAGGGCCTGAACCTGGGTAAACATCGTGTCCCCTGCCTCCTATTACCTTTGATCCTTAGACGCATAGTTAAGGACCACCTACCCGAGATCTACCGGTTTTGACACCGACATTGTTGCTTTCATTGAGAGAGTTCCACTGCACCGTCGCCAGAAGGCTTGATGGCTCCATCGATAATCTACAACAAAACTGCCTTGAGGGAGACTTTTCTCCCAGGCCAAATCTTTGTATTCAGCGGCTTTGCAGTACGTGCCAACTCGATTGTCCATCTAGAGCAGATCGATAGCTACGCCCCTAGTCATCAGATCAGTTTTGGAAATCTGAACTATGTCACTGACATCCAAGGAGACTTCATATTCCAAGGGTTCGTGACCCCAATCACCTCTTTGGACTTGGATCCAGAGTGCACCACCAAGTCCGAAGACGGGAGTTTAAAGCCCGTCGGACACTCTGCGGCTATAGAGCCTGGCACCGGAGAACCGGAGGGGATTGCATCACCGGCAGGCCTGGAGTCACATCAGGCTCCCTCTATCCTCATCAAGCCGGACTTGCCTCAGAACACCAACTACGAACTCTTGAGGTCCGCGTTATACGAGCTTGAACAGGGGACTCCTGTCCTGGCCCCCTCCATGGACTCTCGCTTCTCCGTCCAAACATCGCTCTTGAACGAGGCCCTGGACTTAATGCGATCTCTCACCATTGCAGAAAAATTGTTGTCAAACTACATCCAGCCCATACTAGGGGCTGAGAGCAGGAATTTCATGTCCCACCCACCACCCACTTTATAGCCACTACCGAGGATTTAACCGACATGCTCGACTACGATTCCGAAGATATCGACGGTATGGACAATGATACCGGAGATGAGAAAAGCCAAAACCCACCGTTCATCGGACGCTGGACGGCCACTTCCTCATATGACATATACATGGTGGACACACCCAAAGAGGATGATAGTGACGATGGGAAGAATCGAGAGGACAAGCCTATTAAAGCACCTCCGAAGCGTCGATGTCAGCGGCACTGATCAAAATCGCATCGCGAAAATGACAGCACGGCACCGGAGACAATAATACCCCAGAGAATGTCGAAGACCAAGACATCCCGGTCGAGCCAACATCTGAATAGGATGATTGGGAAGAGGGGCAAGTCAACTCCGATGATCCTATCGGGAATGAGGGCTCGGAGGATAGTAATTACCTACAGATCTCCGAAGAGGACGAGAGCCTCGGCGATGAAGATTTCATCGTGCCAGAGGAACCCCTCGAACAATAGAGCTTTAAGAGCCGACTAATAGCCACTACAAGAAGCCTAAAAAAGAAGCGGCAGCAACTTCAAGATGACTAGGACTTATTCAATGACAGATGGACTAATGTCCTGGCATCCGAGGAGTACGGCCTCGAGCGCCCAACTAAGAGTTACCCAAAGCGCAGGTTGCTCTCCCAGTTCGGTGATGAGGTCCTAGAGCCTATACCGACAACGCGAAATGCGGCTGACCGGCCTGACCGGCCACCTCATTGCCGGGACAGAGCGGCAACCCAAGCCGAACACCAGCCTGCACCACCTCGCCCTAGAGGTAGAGAAACAGCGGCTGCGTAGGGTACATGCACGACATGCAACAGGACCTGGACAATAGAGCCGGTCATACCAGATCAATTTATGGATCAAGGGGGTGTGCACCAGTGCGAGAAGATGGCCATCAGGCCTGGCGCGATAAGCACAACCTCGCTCGTGCCTAAAATAGCATACAGACTCCATCCGAACTACGTCGTGACGTCGCCCGATATAGAGGAGCCGCACACCCCCTATGCTTCACCGATGAGGTAATGGAGCACGAGTTCCCAGAAGGGTTTAAACCCATGAACATTGAATCATACGACGGCACAATAGATCCCGCAGTATGGATTGAAGACTTTCTTCTCCACATCTACATGGCTCGCGGTGCTGACTTACATGCCATCAAGTACCTCCCCCTAAAACTTAAGGGACCAGCATGGCATTGGCTGAATAGCCTCCTAGAAAACTCTATTGGTAGCTGGGAAGACTTGGAGGATGCCTTTAGAGACAACTTCCAAGGTACCTATGTTCGGCCCCCGGATGCCGATGACCTTAGTCACATAATCCAGCAACCCGGCGAATCAACCCGGAAGCTCTGGACCAGGTTCTTAATTAAAAAGAACCAGATTGTGGATTGTCCGGATTCCAAACCCTTGCGGCCTTCAAACACAGCATCCAAGATGAGTGGCTCGCCCGACACCTCAGCCCAGAGAAGCCAAAGTCCATGGCAGCCCTCACCGCACTTATGACCCGCTTTTGCATGATAGAAGATAGCTGGCTAGCTCGTCGAAGCAATAGCACCAGCGACCCAGGGACCTCTGAAGCCAGGAACGGCAATGGCAAGCCATGACGCGATAAGCACAAGCGTCGAAACAATAACGAAGACACGGCGGTCAACGCCGGATTCAGTGACTCCAAAGCCGGTCAGCGGCAGAAGCCATTCAAAGGAAACAAAGATGGTCCATCCGGTTGGGATAGAATCCTTGATCGGCCTTGCCAGATTCATGGCACCCCCGATAAACTGTTGGGTCTTCAAATAGGCCGGCAAGATCAACACCGAATACAAGGGGAAAAGGCCGCCCAGCGAGGACGACGACGAAGAGCCTCACCTACCGAACACAGGGGGCAAAAGCAATTTCCCCCCAAGGTCAAAATAGTGAATATGATCTATGTTACCCACTGAGGGAGTCTTGGATTAAGGGATCCTCAGACAGCCAGACTATATAATTTAGCTGGAATGTTGGGCTATGAAGATACAAGATAGAAGACTTCGTCCCGTGTCCGGGTGGGACTCTCGTTTGCGTGGAAGGCAAGCTTGGCTATTCGGATATGTAGATTCCCTTCTCTATAACCAACCTGATGTAACCCTAACCCCCTCCGGTGTCTATATAAACCTGAGGGTTTAGTCCGTAGGACAAGAACAATCATAATCATAGGCTAGCTTCTAGGGTTAGCCTCTATGATCTCGTGATAGATCTACTCTTGTACTACTCATATCATCAAGATCAATCAAGTAGGGAGTATGGTATTACCTCCATAGAGAGGGCCCGAACCTGCGTAAACATCGTGTCCCTCGCCTCCTGTTACCATTAGCCTTAGACGCACAGTTCGGGATGCCCTACCCGAGATCCGCCGGTTTTTACACCGACATTGGTGCTTTCATTGAGAGTTCCACTGTGACGTCGAAGATAGGGTTGATGGATCGCCTTGTTATCAAGGACAACATCACCTCCGGAGGAGCCCTGGCCTCGGGCCAAACCCTCCGGCTGGGCAGCTTCGTCATGACCGCCCATTCGGCCGTCGGGCCGACGATGACTTCTCAGGTCATCAAAAACCGTCTCCACGTCAGCTCGGAATACGCCGAGCATATGGATCCGACGGA
Source organism: Triticum dicoccoides (assembly GCF_002162155.2). NCBI lineage: Eukaryota > Viridiplantae > Streptophyta > Magnoliopsida > Poales > Poaceae > Triticum > Triticum dicoccoides. Next base: position 700,224,440 of record NC_041381.1, read on the forward strand.
GTTATCATCTTTGAACGACCTCCTGGATCGCATCGCCGCCTTGGGAGTCGCTACGGACTACGATCGGATTGGGCTTAAACCAGATCAGAGAGAGATTAACTCTTCGCCGATCACCCATCAGGTAGCGGTGGTGGAGGAACAACAAAACAACTCCTCCCCTATATTAAGGATGGACTATGTCCGGATCACCGAGCTCACTGAGCCGGGTACCCACTTGCACGAAGACTTGCCCCGAACTCCATACTTAGAATCGGACTGTGGGCCAGAAGAATCGGTTCACACCCCGGAGCCCGAACTATTAAGCTCGGTAACTCCTCAAGCTCTGGGTCCCAGATCGGGTCAGGTTTCGGACTTAAATCCGCCCACCCACCCAGATACAAGTGATCTTCCCTACATCAGACAACAGTCCCAAGAGACAGTACATCACTTTTGGGCCAGATTCCTCCTTGCAATGAACAAAGTTAAGGGTTGTCCCGATGAAGACGCCATCTCATTATTTTGCAAAAATTGCACGGACAAGGGGATCCTTAACACCATAAATCGTCATCACGTATCACACTTTGTTGACTTGGCCACCATAGTATAGAAGTACTGCGTGATGGAAAGCACCTGGAAAACCCAGGAAGCTTTTGGGACCCATTGGTTCTCACTAAACCCCTCGTCCGAACAAAAAGGGTGTACCCCTGCAGGACACCCAATCCAATCAAGAACAAACCGTAGCCCACTTCAGGGCGCGGAACTGTGTTGGAGGGATGGCTCGGTAGGCCATGCAAAATACACACCACACCAGATACAGTACCAACACATAGCCTTAGAGCATGTTGGATACTTCGGCAGGTGGCCAAGAGCGGCGAGGATCTCCTCATCAACAACACCGCAGTGCATCATCCCGCCGAACACAACAATACAGTCTTAACAGTCTTCGAGACTTTCGTCTCGAATAACAAGCGCAAGAGTGCACTCCGCAACCTTGCCGAGGTCTGCCACATTGCAGCAATAAACCCCTGGAATGACATGGCTATAACCTTCAATGCCAGTGATGAACCTCAATTCTGAACAGTCCGAGCACCAACCGCTTTGGTCCTTAGTCCAATTGCGGACAACTTCCGGCTTACGAAAGTGCTCATGGACGGCGGCAGTGGACTAAACCTCATCCACGAGGAAACTCTCAACAAAATGGAAATAGACAGGAACCGCATTGAGCAAAGCAGCACGACCTTTCGAGGAATTATCCCCAGTCGGGAGGCACGATGTGCGGGAAAAATCACACTCGATGTGGTATTCAGCACGCCGGAGAATTACAGGTCCGATGAGATAACATTCCAAGTGGTCCCTTTTAGTAGTGGATACCATGCCCTTTTAGGGTGAGACACATTCGTGAGCTTCCAAGCTATACCCCATTATGGGTACATGAATCTCAAGATGCCCGGGCGCAATGGAATCATCACTCTTGCAAGTGACCCGGACATAGCACTCCGCGCCGAAAATAAAACCGCCGCCCTAGCCTTCGAGGCATTATCCAACGCCCTCACGGCCGAAGAATTAGCTGCATTATGCTCCACAGTGGATAGGGACGACGTGATACTCGATAAGCGATCCAAGTCCGCCTCTTTCAAATCAGCAGACGAAATTGTCAAATTCCAAGTCCACCCAAGGGACTCCACAAAGATAGCATCCAACCGGGCACAACTGAACCCCACAATCGACGCCGCACTGCGGGTGTTCTTATGCAAGAATTGGGATATCTTCACCTGGCACCCTTCAGATATGCCAGGGATCCCACGCAGGTTGGCTGAGCATAGCCTCAACATATTGAAGGGATACAAGCCAGTCAAACAGACACTACGGCGCTTTTCAGAACCTAAACAACAAGCCATGGGAGAGGAGCTAGCCAAGTTACACGAAGCCGGATTCATCAGAGAAATAAAACACCCAGACTAGCTACCAAACCTGGTGATGGTACCAAAGAAGGACAAATCATGGCGCCTGGGTGTCGATTTCAAAGACCTCATCAAGGCTTGCCCTAATGACCCCTTCCCTCTCCCCCGCATTGATCAGATTATTGATGCTACCACAGGACATGATGCACTATGTTTCCTCGACACATACTCCGGATACCATCAAATCAAGATGACGGAGTCGGACCGAGCCGCAATGGCATTTATCACCCCATACGGCCCCTTTTGCTTCAGCACTATGCCTTTCGGGCTCAAAAACGTCGGTGCTACCTACCAACGCATGATTCAAACATGCCTGAAGAAACAAATTGGTAAAACAATTGAAGCACACATGGACGACATGGTCATCAAGAGCAGACACGTCGAGTCTTTAATAGACGATCTGAGGCTCGCATTTGATAACCTTCGAACATATGACATCAAGCTCAATCCGGAAAAATGTGTTTTCGGTGTTCCCGCCAGAAAGCTGCTGGGCTTCATCATTTCCAATAGAGGAATTGAAGCAAACCCAGCTAAAATCCAGCTTTGTCACAGATGGCTACCCCAACAGACCTTAAACAAATCCAGAAATTAACTGGATGTGTGGCTGCATTGAGCTGCTTTATCTCTCGATTGGAAGAAAAGGCACTACCTCTTTATCACCTTCTTTGATGAACCGAACACTTCGAGTGGACGGATGACTGGAAGAAATAAAGGCTCTCCTGGCCAGCAACCCAATCCTGGCTGCACCAAACGTTGGCGAACCCATTTTGTTATACATAGCTGCAACACACCAAGTTGTAAGTGCAGTACTCGTCGTCGAACGAGAGGAGGACGGACACAAGTTCCCACTTCAAAAGTCGGTATACTACGTGTCCACTGTCCTCACACCATGGAAGTCACGGTACCCCCATTATCAAAAGATAGCATACGTAGTGTTCATGGCATCCCGGAAACTGCAACACTACTTTCAAGAGTGTTCGATCACGGTGGCCTATGAAGTACCACTCAATGACATAATAAATAACCGCGATGCAACGGGCCGGATTGCTAAGTGGGCCATCGAACTCCTCCCGTTCAACATTACATATAAACCACAGCGGGCCATTAAATTGCAAGTACTGCCTGACTTCGTCGCCGAATGGACAGAAGCCGAACTCCCTAAACAGTATGGCGCATACTCCAATTGGATCATGCACTTTGACGGCTCTAAAATGCTGGTAGGTCTGGGAGCAGGCGTTGTCCTAACATCCCCCTCTAGAGATACTATCCAATACGTACTCCAAATATTATATATAGACTCCAAGAATGCGGCCGAATACGAGGCTCTGTTGCATGGTATTCAGATGGCCGTCTCCATGGGTATTCAGCACCTGGAAGTGTGTGGGGATTCAAACCTCGGAATATCTCAAATAAATGGAGACTTCGATGCCAAAGATCCGAAAATGGCGGCCTATCGAAATGTCATCCTTAAAATGTCAGCTCAATTCAAGGGGCTCGAATTCCATCATGTGGTTCGAGAAAACAATCAAGCGGCGGATGTTCTTGCCCGCATCGATGCTAAGCGCGACCCAGCCCCACCTAACATCTTTATGGAACGTCTTTTCAAGCCATCCGTGGTGTGGCAAGGGGAGACCGGCAGTACCAGTCCGGATGCGACCACAACCCCAGATGTCGAAGACACTAACATAATCGGGGGCTCTGTCACGGAAATAACACCTTCGGCCCATCTCATCATGGTTGTCATCGCCCCATGGACCAAACCCTTCTTAGCCTCCCTTAATAGGCAAGAACTCCCCGAGGACCAAAATGAGGCACGCTGCATAGTCCGGCGGTCTAAAGCCTACAAAGTCCATGAGGGAGAGCTTTATAAGAAAAGTGCTACTGGAGTACTTCAAAGATGCATCTCCGAGGAGGAAGGATGGAAGCTCTTGGCTAAAATTCATGGTGGACTCGGCAGCCACCACGCCGCAGCTCGGGCCCTTGTAAGCAAGGCCTTCCGTATAGGTTTCTACTGGCCGACAACTCGAGCAGACACACAGGACCTCGTCCAACATTGCGTCGGTTGCTAGCTCTTCGCCAACCAAAGCCATTGTCGCCCACCGCTCTCCAAACAATCCTCATAACTTGGCCTTTTGTGGTCTGGGGGCTCAATATGGTCGGACCCCTTAAAGGGGGAAGCCATAAGAAAAAATACCTGTTGGGTATAGTAGACAAATTCACCAAATGGATAGAGGCCAAACCAGTTAAAACAGCTGAATCTGTACTAGTGATAGACTTTATATCGGGGATTGTGCACCGTTTCGGTGTCCCCAATAGCATCATCACTGATAATGGCTCCAATTTCACAGCCGATGAGGTGAAAACTTGGTGCGGCAACATGGGCATTAAGCTCGATTACGCCTCCGTCTATCACCTTCAAACAAACGATCAAGTCGAATGAGCGAACGGTCTTATTATGAGTGGCATCAAACCCAGACTAGTGTGATCTCTAAAAGAGTCTGACACGCACTGGGTCGAGGAGCTTGACTCCGTACTATGAGGGATGCAGACCACGCCAAATCGCACTACCGGATACACACCCTTCTTCATGGTGTACGGCGCAGAGGCGGTATTGCCCTACGATATTATTCATGACTCACCTCGAGTGCGCATGTACGAAGAGAGAGAGGCCGAGCTCGATCGGCGGGACAGCTTAGATCCACTGGAGGAGGAGCACAACATCTCAAAAGCCCGTTCCGCATTTTATCAACAACAGGCTCGCAGGTATCAAAGCAGAGAAGTATGGGCCAAAACTTGTAATATTGGTGAACTTGTTCTATACCTACCGGAGAAGAAAAAGGACAAACTCAAGCCCAAGTGGGAGGGTCCCTTCATCATTGATAAAGTTCTCACCGGAGGAGCATACCGCCTGTGTGATGCATCACATAATAGACTCGAGCCGAACCCATGGAACACGGCCATACTCCGAAGATTCTACGCCTAGTGTTGAACTCTTTGTTCGTCTCCTTCGTCCGTTCCTTTTTATTTACTTTTCAGTTATATCCTCTCCCTTTCCTTTTATAGCTCTAAAGCTTTAGTGTGACTTGACTACACACTCGTGACGCACTAATATTCAAGTATGTGCCTGGGGGCTTCTTATACAGACGCTTAATATAATTATCTTCCGGGCATCATGCCCATTGCATAAGTGTCTCTTTCCCATATGTACCTTTTCTTCACCATTATATGCATCGATATGACTTAAGTTTTGGCCAAGCTGGGTTGCCTGGCTCTTGTGTTTATGCCCTACGTTCCTGTTAGTTCGGCTAGGGCATAAGGGGAGCACCTCTGCGACTGTTACTGCCCGGTACGCCGGATGTGTACCTCAGACTGGGTGAAGCCGAAAGCTAGCGTTCTTAAGGGAATATTCGGTCGGTGAACTAAAGAAGTCTTTTACATATCACAATACAAACCCCTAGATGTTGCATACACTACGCTTTTGCTCGCAGTTCGGACATGCACATTAATGCATGTGTACCCAGGGAAAGGAACCCCTAAAGGAACTATTCTCTCTAGAAGATGTTTCTTACTATCCATGTATTATAACATAGCTAGTTGGGAACTTGTTTGTTCAAGCAATTATGACCCCTACGCCTGGTTTCCACACATACCCTGGTTTATATAACCGAGCGGGTATTCGGAAACACTCCGGATGTTGGGTCCGAAGGCTGAAGCGAAAAGGTCCACCATGACAAATGATTTACAATCCGGCTAGGGACAAAATATGTCCATTGAAGTACATGGTCACTTCGACTCAAAAACTTCTTCTATGCCATCCAACTGGCTATCTAGACTACAATCCTGTTGGGAATATTTTGCGGCTAATCCTACCTAGTCATATACCAGACTAACGGGAATTTATTTCCCATCTGACCCTACAGGTCCGACCCGGGCCATATGATTCAGATCGAGCTTGGTATACCGCGTCTTTACCATGGCTCAAGCTTCCCTTGCGCCTTGTCAACAGGCATATATCTTACACAATCGAAAACGCCGCCACGCTCCCTTGAGTAGCTGTACAAGCTCCCCTGTGCTTCCTGGCAGGGAGGCGGACGGCCACAAGGCCTTGGCGACACCGTGCATCAGCTGCCGAAATTATTCGTGCAATTGCGAAAGCTATTGTAGCAGATCGCCTGAGAATCCGGGCATCTCCTCTTCGGGACGGCTAGTCAGCATACCTACAGACATAACTCTGTTAGTCCGTTTCTTTGCCGAACTATATAAAACTTTGTTCGAGCACATACTAAAAATGTCGCGTTGAAGCATTTTATTCTCCTTCACGGAGTCAGCTAGCTGAGCACGAACATCTTTCAATTCTACACTCAGCCGGGTATTGGCATCCTGGAGATCATTTTTCTCCCGCCTGACCCGTGTAAGTACACGCTCGCCAGCATCTAGTTGTTGTTGAGCTCTTTGTTCATCCTCTTGTAGGATCTCTGGATCCAATCCGGGATTATCTACGGAATCTATTATCAGATCTGCAAGGTGCCGAACACCAAATGGTACACATGAATTACGTTTTTTCTCGATAGAGAGAAACATTACCAGGTGAGGCATTTTTGGATTCCTCTAGTTCGGCAGTTATGGCCCTTAGCGGGGTTTGACACTTCTCCAGCTCTTGAGATAACAGGTTATTCCTCTCTGTGAGAACCTATTCATACAATGATCCTCAAATCAGTTGTGCCCACTGTTTCAAGTCTCAGGGGCTATTGATATACATAATTATCAGATTTTACTTACCCGTATATCATTCAAATACTGGTCGGTGGCTCTAGCAAGCCCGTCCCGAGCAGCTCCGATGTATGCATCACCCAAGCTGAAGGCATTGCAAGCCTCTTCAGAAAAACCAGGGTCACGGAGTGCGGCCCGTCGACGCTGATGATTCATGGCGCTCTCCACTTCGGAATTTGTAGCGGATATTCTATCTGAATCCTCTATATGAGGACTGTCCGGTGTCGCCTTCGTGTTAACCTCCACCCTCGAGGCCAGTTCCGGAATCTGGCTGGCGGAGGCACGACGGGTAGGATCCCCGGACATAGTATGGCGGCTGTTCTTTCTGCCAAGACACAATGGATAGTGTCATACTTTAAGATGACAGCCACGGAGCACATTTAAAACCATACCTCTTTGATGACGGCTCAATCGCGTTTCTGTTTGCCTTCCTCTTTGGAAGCCTACCCGGCGTAGGCACTCCTCGTTGGTGAGTTGCCTCGGGTTCGGCATGGCACGCCGACCGTCTTCCCTTTAAAAGCATAAGCATTGTGCGGTGGGTAAGACGGAAAGAATGAATCCTTTTTGTAAGATAAGTCTCTTGTTTACTTACATGTGATACAGGGAGGAGGACGGGACAGTCGGCGGTGATGGACACTTCGGTGCCGTCACGGCTCGCCTGGTAAAACACCCCTTCGACAAGCTCCACGAATATATCCGGATCCTCTTCGAATCCGGGGTCGAGGGTCTGGTTGTGGTCCTCTGGCTGTCGAGTCAGGTTGTGGATCTCCCTGGTAAATTTCCTCCATTCCTGTTATAGATGGACGGAGTAAATATTTATGATAAAGGACTGGGGAATGAATAGGGTTGAGTAAGGGATAGCAGCTCACCCAGCTGGGAGGGTTGTACATGGAAAACCCGTCCTGTGGCTTAATGCGGAGGAACTCCTCTTCTTCTCCTTTGTATAAATCGGACAGTATTTTCTCCAGAGCGGTGGTGGAGTCCGGACCTTTCCGACCGCAGCGGGTGGCATCGTCTTCTCCGTTGAAGTGCCACATAGGATGCCTGCCACATAGGATGCCCTCGATACTGGAGTGGTTGTACCCCCCGCATTATGCATATTGCCATAACCTCGATTATTGTTAATCCGGATTGAGCAAGCGTCTGTATCTTGCTCATCAATCGAAGGACCTCTCTGCTATCTTCCTCCTTGGGGCTCCGGGGACGCCAGTTGAGGCGCTTCTTCAGTGGAGTGTTTGTGAACTTAGGAAGACCCATTCGAACTGGATCAGGAAGGGAGACGTCTTCTATATAAAACCACTCGGAAGGCCATTCTTTGGATGCCTTTTTCGGTGTGCCGATAGGTATCCGGTCCCGGCGATGCGCCATATCTCGGCTCCGCCCACTTGGAATATCGATCCCTCTTGATTAGGGGGGATGAGGCAGAACAGCTTCTTCCATAGCTCGAAATGAGCTTCACAGCCCAGAAATAACTCGCAAAGGGAAATGTAACCTGCAATGTGCAGGATGGAGGCAGGGGTAAAATTGTGGAGCTGGAGGCCATAGTACTCCAGGAGCCCGCGGAGGAACGGAAGGATTGGAAATCCGATGCCCCTGAGCAAATAAGGGACAAGGCATACTCGCTCCCCCCTGGATGGGTTGGGAAAACTCTCCGCTTGCTCTCCACCGTCAAAGGTAGCTAACCCGGCTCGAATGGGGACTAGATATGCAGGTGGGAGAAAACCCCTGGGTCTGCAACTTCACCAATTGACTGTGGGATACGATGCACTTCTCCCAATCACCTGGCTTGGTGCTGGAGAGGCAGGAGGAAGAGCTGCGCTGGCCGGCCATGTTGGGGTGGTTTTTTCGGGTGCGCTCTAATGATTCCTTGCTTGCGGAAGATGGTGTGATTCGGATCTGAGGATCCCCATCTCTTTACTAGACAATTTATTTACATGGTTAGGGTGGCAAGTGTAAAAATGCCCTGACTTCTCACATTCTCTCAACACGTGGAGGCAGATATTATTAAGGAACGGAATCCAATGAGCGTAACATTAAATGGGAGGCCGGACACTGCTCTTTACAACAGGTACTTTTGAGTATTCGGAGAAGGAACCCGCCTTGCAATGCCAAAGACAATCTGCGTGCCGGACTCAATCGTCATTAAAGCCTGGTTCAGGGGCTACTGAGGGAGTCCTGGATTAAGGGGTCCTCAGACAGCTAGACTATATACTTTAGCCGAACTGTTGGGCTATGAAGATACAAGATAGAAGACTTCGTCCCGTGTCCGGGTGGGACTCTCCTTTGAGTGGAAGGCAAGCTTGGCGATTCGGATATGTAGATTCCCTTCTTTGTAACCAACCTGATGTAACCCTAACCCCCTCTAGTGTCTATATAAACTGGAGGGTTTAGTCCGTAGGACAAGAACAATCAAAATCATAGGCTAGCTTCTAGGGTTAGCCTCTACGATCTCGTGGTAGATCAAATCTTGTAATACTCATATCATCAAGATCAATCAAGCAGGAAATAGGGTATTACCTCTGTATAAAGGGCCCGAACCTGGGTAAACATCGTGTCCCCTGCCTCCTGTTACCATTAGCCTTAGACGCACAGTTCGGGACCCCCTACCCGAGATCCGCCGGTTTTGACACCGACACCTGCTACGTCTTGATCTTGCGTTGGATTTCCCCAAAGAGGAGAGGATGATGCAGCACAGTAGCGTAAGTATTTCCCTCAGTTTTTGAGAACCAAGGTATCAATCCAGTAGGAGACCACACGCAAGTCCCTCGTACCTGCACAAAACGATAGCTACTCGCAACCAACGCTTAGGGGTTGTCAATCCCTTCAGGTCACTTACGAGGGTGAGATCTGATAGAGATAATATTTTTGGTATTTTTGGTATAAAGATGCAAAGTAAAAAGTAAAAGGCAAAAGCAAGTAAATAAAGTGATGGAAATTGATATGATGAGAATAGACCCCGGGGCCATAGGTTTCACTAGTGGCTTCTCTCAAGAGCATAAGTATTCTACGGAGGGTGAACAAATTATTGTTGAGAAATTGACAGAATTGAGCATAGTTATGAGGTTATCCAGGCAATGATCATGTACATAGGCATCCATCCGTGACAAGTAGACCGAAACGATTCTGCATCTACTACTATTACTCCACTCATGGACCGCTATCCAGCATGCATCTAGAGTATTAAGTTAAAAACAGAGTAATGCCTTAAGCAAGATGACATGATGTAGAGGAATAAATTCATGCAATATGATAAATACCCCATCTTGTTATCCTCGATGGCAACAATACAATACGTGCCTTGCAACCCTTTCTGTCACTGGGTAAGGTCACCGCAAGATTTAACCCAAAGCTAAGCACTTCTCCCATTGCAAGAACTACCAATCTAGTTGGCCAAACCAAACGGATAATTCGAAGAGACTTGCAAAGATAACTCAATCATACATAAAAGAATTCAAAGAAGAATCAAATATTTTCCATAGATAAGTTGGATCATAACCCACAATTCATCGGTCTCAACAAACACACCGCAAAAAGAAGATTAGATCAAATAGATCTCCACGAGAGACGGGGAGAACATTGTATTGAGATCCAAAAAGAGAGAAGAAGCCATCTAGCTACTAACTATGGACCCGAAGGTCTAAAGTAAACTACTCACACTTCATCGGAGGGGCTATGGTGATGATGTAGAAGCCCTCCGTGGTAGATGCCCCCTCCGGCGGAGCTCCGAAACAGGCCCCAAGATGGGATCTCACGGATACAGAAAGTTGCGGCAGTGGAATTAGGTTTTTGGCTCCGTCCCCGATCTGTTGGGGGTACGTAGGTATATATAGGAGGAAGGAGTACGTCGGTGGAGCGTCAGGGGGCCCATGAGGCAGGGGGCGCGCCTAGGGGGGAGGGCGCGCCCCCCCACCCTCGTGACCGCCTCTGGCACTTCTTGGAGTAGGGTCCAAGTCTCCTGGATCACGTTCGGTTAGAAGATCATGTTTCCGAAGGTTTCATTCCGTTTGGACTCCGTTTGATATTTGGTTTCTTTGAAACACTGAAATAGGCAAAAAAACAACAATTCTGGGTTGGGCCTCCGGTTAATAGGTTAGTCCCAAAAATAATATAAAAGTGGAAAATAAAGCCCATTATAGTCGAAAACAATAGATAAAGTAGCATGGAGCAATCAAAAATTATAGATACGTTGGAGACGTATCAGGCGTCCCCAAGCTTAATTCCTACTCGTCCTCGAGTAGGTAAATGATAAAAAGAGAATCTTTGATGCGGAGTGATACTTTGGCATAATTTCAATGTAAATCTTCATAATTGTGATATGAATATTCAGATCCGAAAGATTCAAGACAAAAGTTCATATTGACATAAAAATAATAATACTTCAAGCACACTAATCAAAATAATTATGTCATCTCAAAATAACATGGCCAAAGAAAGTTCATCCCTACAAAATCATATAGGTAGGCTATGCTTCATTTTTGTCACATAAAGATGTTCCCAACTTCTATACCCCCGATGAGAAGCCAAGCAATTGTTTCATACTTAAATAATCTCAAACATTTTCAACCTTCACGCAATACGTGAGCGTGAGCCATGGATATAGCACTATGGGTGGAATAGAATATGATGATGGGGATTGTGTGGAGAAGACAAAAAAGGAGAAAGTCTCACATTGACGAGGATAATCAACGGGCTATGGAGATGCCCATCAATTGATGTCAACATGAGGAGTAGGGATTTCCATGCAACGGATGCACTAGAGTTATGAATGCTCAACAAAAGAAAACTAGTGGGTGTGCATCCAACTAGCTTGCTCATGAAGACCTAGGTAATTTGAGGAAGCCCATCGTAGGAATATACAAGCCAAGTTCTATAATGAAAAATTCCCACTAGTATGAAAAAGACAACTTATGAGACTCACTATATGAAAAACATGGTGCTACTTTGAAGCACAATATATGAGACTCACTACATGAAGAACGAGGTGCTACTTTGAAGCACAAAATATGAGACTCACTACATGAAGAACGTGGTGCTACTTTGAAGCACAAAATATGAGACTCACTACATGAAGAACATGGTGCTACTTTGAAGCACAAGTGTGGAAAAAGAGATAGTAGCATTGCCCTTTTCTTTTTTTTCTTTTTTTGGGCCTTCCTTTTTTTGGCCTTTCTCTTTTTTTTGGGCAATGCTCTAATAATGATGATCATTACACTTATATTGATTACAACATGAGGATTACAACTCAAAACTAGAACAAGGTATGGCTCTATATGAATGCCTCCGGCGGTGTACCGGGATGGTGCAATGAATCAAGAGTGACATGTATGAAAAATAATGCATGGTGGCTTTGCCACAAATACGATGTCAACTACATGATCATGCAATGGAAATATAACAAAAGTAATGTATGTCATAATAATGATGAACGGAATGGTGGAAAGTTGCATGGCAATATATCTCGGAATGGCTATGGAAATGCCATAATAGGTAGGTATGGTGGCTGTTTTGAGGAAGATATAGGGAGGTTTATGTGTGATAGAGCGTATCGTATCACGGAGTTTGGATGCACCGGCGAAGTTTGCACCAACTCTCAATGTGAGAAAGGGCAATGCACGGTACCGAAGAGGCTAGCAATGGCGGAAAGGTAAAAGTGCGTATAATCCATGGACTCAACATTAGTCAAAAGAACTCATATACTTATTGCAAAAATTTAGAAGTCGTCAAAAATCAAGTACTACGCACATGCTCCTAGGGGGATAGATTGGTAGGAAAAGACCATCGCTCGTCCCCGACTGCCACTCATAAGGATGCACAAGCCAGGTACAGTTCATGCTTCAAATTTGTTACACAACTTTAACCATACGTGCATGCTACGGGATTTACCAACTTCAACACAAGTATTTCTCAAATTCACAACTACTCAACTAGCATGACTTTGATATTATTACCTCCATATCTCAAAACAATTATCAAGCATCAAACTTATCTTAGTATTCAACGCACTCAAAAGAAAGTTTCACATATCTTGAACACCAAGTATATTAACATTAAGCAAATTACCATGCTATTAACGACTCTCAAAATAATCTAAGTGAAGCATGAGAGATCAAGTTTCTTTAAAACAAATCCACCTCACCGTGCCCTAAAAGATCTAAGTGAAGCACTAGAGAAAAAATTATCACGCTCAAAAAGATATAAGTGAAGCACTATGAGCAAACTATCAAGCTCAAAAGATATAAGTGAAGCACATAGAGTATTCTATCAAATTCCAAATTATATATGGCTCTATAAAAAGGTGTTTACAGCAAGGATAATTATGGTAAACTAACAAGCAAAGACTCAAATAATACAAGACGCTCCAAGCAAGACACATATCATGTTGGTGAATAAAAATATAGCTCCAAGTAAATTACCGATGGAAGTGGACGAAAGAGGGGATGCCTTCCGGGGCATCCCCAAGCTTTGACTTTTTGGTGTCCTTGGATTATATTGGGGGTTCCATGGGCATCCCCAATCTTAGGCTCTTACCACTCCTTGTTTCATAATCCATCAAAAGAATTCACCCAAAACTTGAAAACTTCACAACACAAAACTCAATAGAAATCTCGTGAGCTCCGTTAGAGAAAGAAATCAAAAGACTACTTTAAGGTACTGTAATGAACTCATTCTTTATTCATATTGGTGTTCAACCTACTGTATTCCAACTTTTCTATGGTTTATAAACTAATTTATTAGCCATAGATTCATCAAAATAAGCAAACAACACACGAAAAACAGAATCTGTCAAAAACAGAACAGTCTGTAGCAATCTGTAACTAACGCAAACTTATGGAACTCTAAAATTTGTACCAAAATAGGACGTACTGTAAAATTTGTTTATTTATCAGAATCAAAAAGAATCAATGCAAAAGCACGTTCCTATGATTTATTGAATTTTTTCTCGTGAGCGCAAAGTTTCTGTTTTTCAGCAGAATCAAATCAACTATCATCATAGCTTATCCTATAGGTTCTACTTGGCACAAACACTAATTAAAACATAAAACCACATCCAAACAGAAGGTAGATAGATTATTTATTCCTAAACAGAAGTAAAAACACAAAAAACAAAATAAAATTGGGTTGCCTCCCAACAAGCGCTATCGTTTAACGCCCCTAGCTAGGCATTGATATTTCAATGATGCTCACAAGAAAGACAAGAATTGAAGCACAAAGAGAGCATCATAAAACACGTGATAAACACATCTAAGTCTAACATACTTCCTATGCATAGGCATCTTATAGGCAAACAAATTATCAAGGCAAGCAAAAACTAGCATATGCAAGGAGGCGGAAAGAAACAATAGCAATCTCAACATAACGAGAGGTAGTTTATTATCATGAAAATTTCTACGACCATATTTTACTCTCTCATAATAATTACATGTGGAATCATAAGCAAATTCAACAATATAGCTCTCACAAAACATATTCTTAACACGATCCACATGTATGCAAAGTTGACACTCTTCCAAAATAGTGGGATTAACATTAACTAAAGTCATGATCTCTCCAAACCCACTTTTATCAAAAATATCATAAGATTGAACATACTCCAAATATGTGGGATCTAAAGTTGAAACTCTTCCAATCCCACTTTCAATATTATTGCAAACACTATTATCAATCTCATATTCATCATGGAGGTTAAATAAATTTTCAAGATCAAAAGAAGAATCACCCCAATCATGATCATTGCAACAAATAGTAGTCATAGCAAAACTAGCATCCCCAAGCTTAGGGTTTTGCATATTATTAGCACAATTGACATCAATAGTAAAATTATTGCAATCATGCTTTTTATTCAAAGATCTATCGTGAATCACTTCATAAATTTCTTCATTACAATTTTCAGATTCACGAATTTCAAGCAAAACCTCATAAAGATAATCTAGTGCACACAACTCACTAGCAATTGGTTCAACATAATTGGATCTCTTAAAAAGATTAGCAAGTTGATGAGGATCCATAAACTTCTAGCAAGCAAAGATGCAAGCAAAAGGAAGGCACATGAAGACACAAGATCGAATGGAAGAAGGGCGAATAAGACGGCAAGGGTGAAGTGGGGGAGAGGAAAACGAGAGGCAAATGGCAAATAATGTAATGCGAGAGATAGGGATTGCGATGGGTACTTGGTATGTTGACTTTTGCGTAAGCCTCCCCGGCAATGGCGCCAGAAATTCTTCTTGCTACGTCTCGAGCTTGCGTTGGATTTCCCCGAAGAGGAGAGGATGATGCAGCACAGTAGCGTAAGTATTTCCCTCAGTTTTTGAGAACCAAGGTATCAATCCAGTAGGAGACCACGCGCAAGTCCCTCGTACCTGCACAAAACGATAGCTACTCGCAACCAACGCTTAGGGGTTGTCAATCCCTTCACGGTCACTTACAAGGGTGAGATCTGATAGAGATAATATTTTTGGTATTTTTGGTATAAAGATGCAAAGTAAAAAGTAAAAGGCAAAAGCAAGTAAATAAAGTGATGGAAATTGATATGATGAGAATAGACCCGGGGGCCATAGGTTTCACTAGTGGCTTCTCTCAAGAGCATAAGTATTCTACGGTGGGTGAACAAATTACTGTTGGTCAATTGACAGAACTGACCATAGTTATGAGGTTATCCAGGCAATGATCGTGTATATAGGCATCACGTCCGTGACAAGTAGACCGAAACAATTCTGCATCTACTACTATTACTCCACTCATCGACCGCTATCCAGCATGCATCTAGAGTATTAATTTAAAAACAGAGTAACGCCTTAAGCAAGATGACATGATGTAGAGGAATAAATTCATGCAATATGATAAATACCCCATCTTGTTATCCTCGATGGCAACAATACAATACGTGCCTTGCAACCCTTTCTGTCACTGGGTAAGGTCACCGCAAGATTGAACCCAAAGCTAAGCACTTCTCCCATTGCAAGAACTACCAATCTAGTTGGCCAAACCAAACGGATAATTCGAAGAGACTTGCAAAGATAACTCGATCATACATAAAAGAATTCAGAGAAGAATCAAATATTTTCCATAGATAAGCTGGATCATAAACCCACAATTCATCGATCTCAATAAACACACCACAAAAAGAAGATTACATCAAATAGATCTCCACGAGAGAGGGGGAGAACATTCTATTGAGATCCAAAAAGAGAGAAGAAGCCATCTAGCTACTAACTTTGGACCCGAAGGTCTGAAGTAAACTACTCACACTTCATCGGAGGGGCTATGGTGATGATGTAGAAGACCTTCGTGGTAGATGCCCCCTCCGGTGGAGCTCCGGAATAGGCCCCAAGATGGGATCTCGCGGATACGGAAAGTTGCGGTGGTGGAATTAGGTTTTAGGCTCCGTCCCCGATCTGTTGGGGGTACGTAGGTATATATAGGAGGAAGGAGTACGTCGGTGGAGCGTCAGGGGGCCCACGAGGCAGGGGGGCGTGACCAGGGGGGAGGGCGCACCCCCCCCACCCTCGTGACCGCCTCTGGCACTTCTTGGAGTAGGGTCCAAGTTTCCCGGATCACGTTCGGTGAGAAGATCACGTTTGAAGGTTTCATTCCGTTTGGACTCCATTTGATATTTCGTTTCTTCGAAACACTAAAATAGGCAAAAAAAACAGTAATTTTGGGCTGGGCCTCCGCTTAATAGGTTAGTCCCAAAAATAATATAAAAGTGGAAAATAAAGCCCATTATAGTCCAAAACAATAGATAAAGTAGCATGGAGCAATCAAAAATTATAGATACGTGGGAGACGTATCAACACCCACATCCCCAAACGGGAGCGCAAGCGTGCATTAATGGAAGTGCCGTAGAGCCGGTTGCCCCAAAATTCAACCCATGGTCGGCTTGTTCGATCACCTTCGATCAAAAGGACCACCCGAACAGTATCCATCATGGAGGTTTGGCAGCTTTGGTCCTCGACCCAATCATCGACGGTTTCCACCTCACGCGAGTCCTCATGGACGATGGCAGTAGCCTTAACCTGCTTTACCAGAACACCATCCACAAAATGGGTATTGATCTGTCAAGAATCAAGCCCACTAAACCTACCTTTAAAGGAGTAATACCTGGTGTAGAGGCCCGTTGCTCGGGCTCAATAACATTGGAAGTTGTCTTCAGCTTGCCCGACAACCTCCGCAGTGAAGACTTGATCTTCGATATCGTACCCTTCTGAAGTGGCTATCACGCACTGCTCGGACGGATCGCTTTTGCTTGATTCAACGCAGTCCCGCACTATGCTTACTTAAAGCTCAAGATGCTCGGTCCAGCGGCGTCATAACAGTCAATGGAAACACGGAACGCTCCCTCCACACCGAGGAGCACACTACGACTCTCGCAGTCGAAGTGCAGAGCGGCCCCCTCAAGCCGCACACCTCATTGGCCATCAAGCCGCCGGACTTTGCTAAAAAAGTCCGGTCAGTCCCGCAAGTTGACAACGCGGTACTTCCGAAGCTAGACTAACAGTTTCACCTCCGTCAATCGCTGCGCACAGCCGCGGAATTTGTACTGCGCATGCATCACTACGCACTCAAAATACCTTGGGCATCAACGGAGCCACAATACGGACAGGTCTATAGTATGGTTCGACCATGTATGACCTTCCACCTTTCTTCGATTACTTTTCTCTCCTACCACACGTGCATTCGAACCTATATATCCTACGGACTTACAAGGACTCTCTTCGAGCCCGGTTTCGTGTAGATAACCAAAGACAATTCCCTTCAAGGAACCCCTCTCTACAAGGCGAAAGCGGCGCAAACATGCAGCAGGATATCCAAAGGACTCTTCGGACCAAACCTTATTTAAAGGACCTGTATTGAGCTTTTCTCCTTATTATTAGACCCCCGGCATGTAAAATGACTTTGGTGCTTATGGTACCCTCTGTAAGATCACGTTTTGACGTATCAATCAGATCCTAGTAGGGACAATCTTTCGGTATCAACTTTATTCATAAAACTGTATTCTGCTCCCCAATTGTCTCACTCACATACCTCGGCACCCATCGCCAGGGGCTTTATACACATATGTGCCGGTAAAAAAATCCCGGATAGCTTGGTAGCACAATTCGGCGTCTTGAACTTAGCATTATATGCATCGGCTCCGAATCATGTCTTTGGTCAATAGTTGGGTTGCCCGGCTCCTATGTTTGCTCCCTTACGTTCTATTTGTTCGGCTAGGGTAGTAAAGGGAGAACTACTGCGATTGTGTTTCTGGCTCATCCGGTCAAGCACCTCAGTGGAGAAAGCCGAAAACTGACCGTCATGATGCGGCGAGAGCTGGTCAGCCGCTCGGTGACTTACTAAATCTTTAACGATTTTTCCGTATCAAACGAAGTACTGTTTTTCCAGTCATATACGTAATGCATCCGCATTCGGATAGCCGCATACGTACCAGGGGATATTTTATAGCCCTATTGTCAAACTCCTATGGTTAAGTGAGAGTGGTAAAGCCGTATAGTCTGATTGCCTGGTTCGCCGTACTGAAACCTCCGTCACGGACCAACACGTTGGGTCAAGAGTGCTCATGTGCTATTCCGAACACCCCCCATAGCATCTACGTGGAGGCTGAAGCCGATGACTAGAAAACTCTCAGGAATACAAAAATGGTCGCACAGGAGGAAAGAACTTTCAGTTAATGGCACAAATATATTACAAAGCCTTAATGCATATAATAAACATGTCCGGGTCGTTCAGATACATTCATTCGAATATATTGTCCTTTGAGCATTGGCCCTCTATCAAGCGAGCACCCTCTAGGATGTCGTCTAAATAACGCTCCGGCATGCGGTGGTCCTTGCCTTAGAGAGGACCCTCCACCGCGATAACGGCGGCCTTCATCTTTGCCTAGTGCACCTTGACGCGGGCGAAGGCCATCTGTGCACCTTCTATGCATGCTGACCGTTTGATTGCATCAATTCAGGGCACGGCATCGATGAGTCGCCGCACTAGGCCAAAATAGCTGCTCGGAACGGGTTCGGTCGGCCACAGCCGAAGTATGACCTCCTTCATGGCCGCTCCGGACATCTTATGCAACTCGGCCCACTGCGCCATTTGGTCGTTCAGCACCGTCGAACACTTCTGCATTGCAAACTGCGACAAGAATAGCTTCTCTGTCGCATGCCCCTCCTGGGCTCGGTAGAATTGCGCAACATCGGCGGCACTCTTCGGAAGATCTGCAAAGGCGTCTGGAGAACTCCATAGTCTATTAATTAAGGCATACCTGATCGCCAAATTTAGACTGTAAAAGAAAGGGGTTACAATGAAGCCCCTGGCAAACTGAACATACCAAAGTGTACGGGTGCAATTTATATTCAATAAGCAGTCAAGGGAAAAATACGAAGAAAATATAATAATAAGTTGATGTTGTATTTCCCATTGTTATAATACGTGAAAGCGTATGTATACAAGTAATGTGATAAGCAAAAAAAGGACTATTTGACATGTCCTAACCAAGGGCAGGCTGCGTATGGGTATGTAAAAAAGGTACAACGATCGCTATCAGAGACCACCTGGGTATTCCCTTGTACGTCAAAGCCTCTCGCCTCCTTGGTTGTTCCTTCCCGTGATGAGTCTGATGATCAGGCTATCCGAAAGGGCTTCCCGAAAGTAGGGTCCTGAAAAGAAAGAAGATGATGAACGTATACGGGTCGCGTGGCGGTTGAGCCGCACAGTGGACCGCATCATCGTCGTGCCTCCACCTACTCCCATGGTATTTTGAGTGCGTAATTATGTACGCAAGGCACAAATTTCGCCGCCTGACTGGGACTAGGACGGAGGCCGAATTGCTAGTCGAGCTCTGGACGTGCCGGACGATCCCGTTGCAGCATACTCCGGACACGCTTAACGGTGTCCGGGGACTTTATCGTCGAGTTGGCGGTATGCCTAAGAAGGCTGCTTTGTACTTCTGCCATGAGGGCCGCAGTGTGCTCCTCCGTACGGAGAGAGTGGTCTGTGTTACCATTGACTGTTATAACCCTGCGAGGTCCTGGCATCTTGAGCTTGAGGTATGTGTAGTGTGGTACCGCATTGAATCGAGCAAATGCGGTTCGTCCTAGTAGTGAATGATAGCCACTACGGAAGGGGACGATATCAAAGATTAACTCCTTGCTTAGGAAGTTGCCCGGAGATCCAAAGACCACTTCCAGTGTTATTGAGCCCGTACAACAGACCTCTACACCTGGGATTACACCCTTAAAGGTGGTTTTGGTGGGTTTGATCCTTGAGGGATCGATGGCCATTTTGCGCACTGTATCCTGATAAAGCAGGTTCAGGCTGCTGCCACCGTCCATAAGGACTCGCGTGAGGTGGAATCCGTCAATGATGGGGCCGAGGACCAATGCGGCTGAACCGCCATGACGGATACTAGTAGGATGGACCCTGCGATCGAAAGTGATTGGACAAGATGACCATGGGTTGAACTTTGGGGCGACTGGCTCCATCGCATAGACGTCCCTCAGTGCACACTTCCGTTCCCGCTTGGGAATGTGGGTGGCGTATATCATGTCTAACGTTTTCACTTGGGGAGGAAATTTTTTCTGTCCTCCTGTGTTCGGCGGCCAGGGCTCCTCGTCGTCATCACTATGCAGCCCCTTTTTCCTTGTTTTCGGCATTCAACTTGTCGGCCTATTTAAACACCCAGCATTCTCTATTGGTGTGGTTGGCTGGTTTATCGGGGGTGTCGTGAATTTGGTACGAGCGATTGAGTATGTGGTCCAGACTGGACGGGCCCGAATTGTATCTTTTGAATGGCTTTTTCCGCTGACCGGATTTAGAGCCCCTGAATCCGGCATTGACTGTCGTGTCTTTGGCGTGCTTGCTATTGTTGCGTCGCTTATGTCTGTTGCGTCCTGGCTTGTCGTTGCTATCTGGGGCGTCTGAAGTGCCAGGATTTCTTGGTGTGATGTTACTACGAGCCAGCCAGTCGTCCTCGCCCGCACAAAAGCGGGTCATGAGTGTCGTGAGGGCTGCCATGGACTTCGGCTTCTCTTGGCCCAGGTGTCGGGCAAGCCACTCGTCGCGGATATTATGCTTAAAGGCTGCTAGGGCTTCGGCATCCAGACAGTCGATGATTTGGTTCTTTTTAGTTAGGAACTGACTCCAGAATTTTCTGGCGGACTCTCCGGGCTGTTGGTTTATGTGACTTAAGTGATCAGCATCCGGTGGTCGCACATAAGTGCCCTGGAAGTTGTCAAGGAACGCGTCCTCCAAGTTCTCCCAACTGCCAATGGAGTTTGCCGGCAGGCTGTTCAGCCAATGTCGAGCCGGTCCTTTGAGATTAAGGGGGGGGTACTTGATGGCATGTAGTTCATCACCGTGGGCCATGTGAATGTGGAGAAGGAAATCTTCAATCCATACTGCAGGGTCTGTTGTGCCATCGTATGATTCGATGTTTATGGGTTTAAACCCTTCTGGGAATTCATGATCCATTACTTCATCAGTGAAGCTTAGGAGGTGTGCGGCGCCTCTATGCCGGGCTACATCACGACGCAGTTCGAATGAGTCTGGTCTGTTGTATTCGGCCCGGCCGGATTTGTCTTTAGTATATCCGGCGCGACGATCGTCCTCACGCGTTGTGGCGCGCCCCCGTGATCCGTAGATCGATCTAGGCTGTCCTGGTTTATTTTCCAGTATGTCTCGCAGGTCTTGTGTGTAGCCCCGGGCCGTAGTGTATTGTCGGCGGGGTGCGGGCTGGTGTTCGGGCTGATACGCCGCTTTGTCTCGGCCACGAGGAGGCCGGTCAGCCTCGTCCTGCGCTGGTAGTGTAGGCTCTAGTGCCTCCTCCTCGAGTTGAGGTAGAAACCTGCGCTTTGGGTAACCTTCGGTTGGGCGGTCGAGTCCATATTCCTCGGCTGCCAGGACCTTAGTCCATCTATCCGTTAGCAGATCTTGATCAGCTCGGAGCTGCTGCTATTTTTTCTTCAGGCTTTTTGCAGTGGCTATAAGCCGGCGCTTGAAGCGCTCCTGCTCGACGGGATCCTCAGGCATGACGAATTCGTCGTCGCTGAGGCTCACCTCATCTTCGGAGGGAGGCATATAATTGTCGTCCTCCAATTCTCCAACCGTTGCCTTTTCATCTGGGCTAGCTTGCTCATCCTCCTGCTCGGCCTGCTCGAAGTTGGGCTGGGCGGGATTGTACTCGTCTTTGGCACCATCCGGATTGCTATCATCTCCTGTGCCGGTACTGCTATATCTGCCATGGCAGGGCTTAGAGCAGCGCCGATGACGCCAGTGCTTTGATTGCATCCCCAATGGATTATCCTCTGTTGCCTCATCGCCATTGTTTTATATATATATATATATATATATATATATATATATATATATATATATATATATATATATCATATGATGAGGTGGTTGTCCAGCGCCCTGTGGGCGGCAGTTCCTGTTCTTCTCATGCATCGTTGTACATACCGTCGATGTCTTCGGAGTCGAAGTCGAGCACGTCGATTAAGTCATCAGCAGTGGCTATTAAGTGGGTGGTGGGTGGGTAACGAATTTCTTCGTCGTCTGCTTGCCACTCGAGCCGGACATAGTTTGGCCAAGAGTCTCCTGAAAGAGAGAGAGAGAGAGAGAGAGAGACTTCGTTGAATTTATCACGTCACCCAAGGGTGAGTGTTGAAAGGTATCCGTGGAGGTAAACTCCGTGATCGGTACCCAATCAGATTCGATAAACACGGACGCGCGCGGTCCGGAACCGGCGATCGGAGACGAGTCCGGGGGTCCGATGACATAGATCTCTTTGGAGGTGGAGTCTGTGTTCGGCTCCAACACCGATGAGTGTGCGGCCTCTGTGGAGGGGTCCATCCACCCATCCTCGGATGGCGCAATCTGCTCCCGATAGGGGCCGGGGCGGCCGTAGGTGCGATATCCCGACCACCATCCAATGGCAGATCTGAGTCATGCACGTCGTGACTGTTCAGCGCTCCTGACGTAGGTTCGAACCCGTCGAAGATCAAGTCTCCATTGATGTCGGCTGTGTAGTTCAAGTTTCCGAACCTGACCTGATAGCCAGGGGCGTAGCTGTCGATCTGCTCCAGATGGCCAAGCGAGTTGGCCCGCAGTGCGAAGCCGCCGAATACGAAGATCTGTCCAGGGAGAAAAATCTCACCCTTGTCCGCATCGTTGCTGATGATTGAAGGAGCCATCATGCCTTATCGTGACGACATAGTGGAACTCTCAATGAAAGCACCAATGTCGGTATCAAAACCGGAGGATCCCGGGTAGGGGGTCCCGAACTGTGCGTCTAAGGCTAATGGTAACAGGAGGCGGGGTACACGATGTTTACCCAGGTTCGGGCCCTCTCGATGGAGGTAATACCTTACTTCCTGCTTCATTGATCTTGATGATATGAGTATTACAAGAGTTGATCTACCACGAGATTGTAGAGGCTAAACCCTAGAAGCTAGCCTATGATTATGATTGTTCTTGTCCTACGGACTAAACCCTCCGGTTTATATAGACACTGGAGGGGCTGGGTTACACAGAGTCGGTTACAGAGAAGGAGATCTCCATATCCGAATTGCCAAGCTTGCCTTCCACGCCAAGGAGAGTCCCATCCGGACACGGGACGAAGTCTTCAATCTTGTATCTTCATAGCCCAATAGTCCGGCCAAAGTATATAGTCTGGCTGTCTGAGGACCCCTTAATCCAGGACTCCCTCAGGGGTTGTTGATTAGGTTCCGGAGCCGTTGGTGTCTCCGGAACAGTATCCGGTCGGGGGTCAGATAATTCAAGACCCCCGTCGCCGGTCTCCATGAGGGTTGCGCCCCCATGTTCTCGGCACCGCCTTGGTCCCCTCCCTCACTTCCCCGGAGCCCGAGAAATCCTTTGGGACGACTCCTCGGTGTCATCCGCCCTAGGAGGCGGGGAAGCTTGTGGAGGCGTCTCACTCTCCATCTTTGCCGGAGAAAGATCCCCCGATGACGATGATTCTTGAGGGATGTCACGGGCCGGACTGAAACATGAAATTTGATATTTATCTTATAAACTATAAAAATAATACGTGTTTGTAAGGCATCTTAAGGTACTTACGATTCGGTAAGGGGCTTGGCTCGGGGGCGGTGCTTGGGGACAGCTTCGGTACCCAAATCTGAATCATCCAAGAGGGATATCTTTCCCCTCTTGGATGCCCCCTCCTCCGGATCTACAGAGGCCGCCCTCTTTTTCCCTTTGGGAGGATGGTTCTCTTCTTCCTCCTCCTCCTCCTCCTCGTCTTTGTCTCCCTCGTGAGAGGAAGAAGCCTCGGTTCCTCCGGACATGGCTCCCGAAGATTCTTCGTGAGGAAGGCCACCTTCGGCCTCCTTGCTCTTTTTCTTCTTGTCCTTCTTTGTCGGTGCCTAGTAGGGCGCTGGGACCAGCATCTTCATTTATAGATGCTCGACTGGGTTTTCAGGCAGCGGGGTCGGACACTTAATCCGCTCTACCTTCTTTATCCAGTCCTATTCAGGAGATGGAATTGTCAGGGCCCCTCCCTAAGATTAACAAACTATGTAATGTTCGAAAATATGATACTTACTGGGGATGCCAGATTGTTGCAGTCGAGGCCGGTGTTGTCAGACGTCCTTCGCCACGTCTTCTGCTTCTTGAAGAGCAGCTTCCAGATCCCTTTGTGCGTTGTGCCAAAGAATCGTTGCAGAGTCCGTGGCCCCTCCGAATTGAACTCCCACACTTTGAGAGGTCTTCATTGGCAAGGGAGAGCTCGGTGGATGAGCATCGCCTGAATCACATCAGCGAGGGTGATGTCCTTTTTTATCATACTATTGATACGCTCCTGCAGCATCGACACTTCGTCAGGGGATCCCCAATCCAGGCCCTTATTGGTCCAGGATGCGAGCCACAGCGGAGGTCCAGATCTGAAGGCAGGAGCAGTAGCCCACTTGGTGCCTCGGGGTTCGGTGATGTAGAACCACTCCTGCAGCCAGACCTTGACAGTATCCACAAATCTCCCTTTGGGCCAGGTAAAATGGTTGAGCTTTCTCACCATGGCGCCACCACACTCGGCGTGTTGGCCTTCAACCACCTTCGACTTCACATTAAAAACTTTGAGCCATAAGCCAAAGTGTGGGGGGACGCGGAGGAATGCCTCAGACATGACGACAAACATCGAGATGTGGAGGAAGGAATTCGGGGCCAGATCATGGAAATCCAGCCGGTAGTAGTACATGAGACCTCGGACGAAGGGATGGAGGGCGAACCCGAGTCCTCGGAGGAAGTGGGGAATAAAAACCACCCTCTCACCGGGCTCCGGGGTGGGGATGATCTGCCCCGGGGTTGGAAGCCTGTGTTTTATCTCCGCTGTCAGGTACCTCGCCTCACGTAGATCTTTGATGTCCTTCTCTGTTACGGAGGAGGCCATTCACTTGCCCTGTGAACCGGATCCGGCCATTGCTGGAGAAGTTGGGGCAAAGGGAAAGTTTAGAACTTGGGCGCTAGAGCTTGGGGACGGAAAGGCAGAGGAAGAAGAAGGCATGAGGTGAACAGATGGTTCCTTGTCCTCTTATATAGGTAGTGAATATCAAGCACCCCCTCATAATCCTTAAACCTCGCCTATTCCCAAGGAGACGTTCAAACGGCACGGTTGGATTACCCAAACCCGCATTGATGAGGATCCTGTGATAAGGGGGCACGATATCTGCTTTAACAATATGTGTCAATGATCGTGCCTCGAAACAAGAAGCGGAGGCTGTAATGGTTCGGAATAATGATAAGGCCGAAACATAACGTCTCGCCGAAAAAGTAGCCCGTGGATGTGACTTATTTTAAGTATTGTTGCCTTTTATAGCTTAGGGTTGTGCGTGTTAAGCAGGGCTGGATACAGCTCTTATCTGCGAAAGACTGCTTTGGAGTATTCGGAGGAGGAACCTGCCTTGCAATGTCGAAGACAATCTGCGCGCCGGATACATCATCATTGAAGCCCGGTTCAGGGGCTACTGAGGGAGTCCTAGACTAAGGGGTCCTTGGGCGTCCGGGCTATGTGATATGGGCCGGACTAATTAGCCGTGAAGATACGAAATCAAAGACCTTCCCCGTGTCTGGATGAGACTCTCATTTGCATGGATGGCAAGCTTGGCATTTGGATCATGCATCTTCCTTTCTCTGAAAACCGACGCTGTACAACCCTAGATCCCTCCGCTGTCTATATAAACCGTAGGGTTTAGTTCGTCAAGGCAATCACAAGCATACAGGCTAGACATCTAGGGTTTAGCCATTACGATCTCGAGGTAGATCAACTCTTGTAACCCTGATACGTCTCCAACGTATCTATAATTTTTGATTGTTCCATGCTATTATATTACCTGTTTTGGATGTTTATGGGCTTTACTTTACACTTTTATATCATTTTTGGGACTAACCTACTAACCGGAGGCCCAGCCCGAATTGCTGTTTTTTGCCTATTTCAGTATATCGAAGGAAAGGAATATCAAACGGAGTCCAGACGGAATGAAACCTTCGGGAGCGATCTTTTTGGAACAAATGCAGTCCAGGAGACTTGGAGTGGACGTCAGGAAGCAGCCGAGGCGGCCAAGAGGGTGGCCGGCGCACCCAGTAAGGGTGGGCGCGCCCCCCTGCCTCGTGGGCCCCTCGTGGCTCCCCTAACCGACTTACTTTGCCTATATATATCTACGTACCCCGAAAACATCCAGGAGCACCACGAGAAATTGTTTTCACCGACGCAACCTTCTATATCCGCAAGATCCCATCTTGGAGCCTTCATCGGTGCTCCGCCATATGGGGAATCGACCACGGAGGGCCTCTCCATCACCACCAAAGCCTCTCCGATCAGTTGTGAGTAGTTTATCACAGACCTTCGGGTCCATAGTTATTAGCTAGATGGCTTCTTCTCTCTCTTTGATTCTCAATACAAAGTTCTCCTTCCTCTTCTTGGAGATCTATTCGCTGAAACTCTTTTTGCGGTGTGTTTGTCGAGATCCGATGAATTGTGGGTTTATGATCAAGTTTATCTATGAGAAATATTTGAATCTCCTCTGAATTCTTTTATGTATGATTGGTTATCTTTGCAAGTCTCTTCGAATTATCAGTTTGGTTTGGCCTACTCGATTAATCTTTCTTGCCATGGGAGAAGTGCTTAGCTTTGGGTTCAATCTTGCGGTGTCCTTTCCCAGTGACAGTAGGGGCAGTAAGGCACGTATTGTATTATTGCCATCGAGGATAAAAAGATGGGGTTTATATCATATTGCATGAGTTTATCCCTCTACATCATGTCATCTTGCTTAAGGCGTTACTCTGTTCTTATGAACTTAATACTCTAGATGCAGGCAAGAGTCGGTCGATGTGTGGAGTAATAATAGTAGATGTAGGCAGGAGTCGGTCTACTTGTTACGGACATGATGCCTATATACATGATCATGCCTAGATAATCTCATAACGATGCACTTTTCTATCAATTGCTCGACAGTAATTTGTTCACCCACCGTAATACTTATGCTATCTTGAGGGAAGCCACTAGTGAAACCTATGGCCCCCAGGTCTATCTTTTATCATATAAGTTTTCCGTCTACTTTTATTTGCATCTTTTATTTTCCAATCTATATCATAAAAATACCAAAAATATTTATTTTATCATATTATCTCTGTCAGATCTCACTTTCGCAAGTTACCGTGAAGGGATTGACAACCCCTTTATTGCATTGGTTGCGAGGTTCTTGTTTGTTTATGTAGGTGTGTTGGACTTTTGAGGAGCCTCCTACTGGATTGATACCTTGGTTCTCAAAACTGAGGGAAATACTTACGCTACTTTGCTGCATCACCCTTTCCTCTTCAAGGGAAAAACCAACGCATGCTCAAGAGGTAGCAAGAAGGATTTCTGACGCCGTTACTGGGAAGGTCTTCGATCAAGTCAAGACATACCAAGTACCCATCACAAACTCATCTCCCTCGCATTACATTATTTGCCATTTGCCTCTCGTTTTCCTCTCCCCCACTTCACCCTTGTCGTTTTATTCGCCTTCTCTTTCCCGTTCGCCCTCTCTCTTTCGCTTGTATTTTGTGTGCTCGTGTGTTAGTTGTTTATCTCATTATCATGGCTAGTCCTTCTATCATCATTAATACTCCCGATCATGAAGTTCTTTATTTTAAACAAAGGGAGGGAGAAAATCGAAAAGATGCTTGGCATAGAATTTGCAATGCTCAAAATAGATCTACTAGGAAGCAATCCACTTCCGTTCTTCTTCACAATTTTTATGTAGGCATTACCCATGGAATAGATATATTCTTGATACCATTACCGGAGGGAATTTTTTGGGTAGCCATACTTTTGATGCTTACAATGCCATGACAGATTTGTTCGGTCTACCGCCTCTTTTAGTTAACAGAACAGTTTTAACTTTAGAACATGTGATGCAAAGGCTTGAAATTATTGAAAATAAAGTTGCTACTGTCGAGTTAATTGAAAATTTGAATCAAAAGATCCATAACAAATTACTCAATATGGATCTAAAGTTGGAAATACTTTGAAAAGTTTTAAAGAAAAGGAACCTATAGTTAATGAAAAGATAAATCAAGATCCCACAAGAATCGGTAAACTTGAGGATATTATTACTAACTTAGGGTCTGCCTTTTCATCCATGAAAAATACTCCAACTCCTCCTACAAAAATTGCTAAATTAACGTATGTTCCTAAAAACAAAGGTGAATCTTCTAGTAAGGAAAATGCAGATCTCAAATCAATAAGCATTCATTCCAGTTTCCTTGCTTTTATTAAGGAACCTTTTGTTAAAAATGAATATCTTGATTTCTTTCCTAAGAGTTTAATCATTACCAAAAAGAAAGAAACTTCTATGGTTTTAAGTGCTCTATTGAAGAATTGAATGCCAAAGATGGCAATACTTAGATCTATTCTTGCTTTTATGCCTAGATAGGGGCGTTAAACGATAGCGCTTGTTGGGAGGCAACCCAATTTTACTTTTGTTCCTTGCTTTTTGTTCTTGTTTAATAATAAATATCTCATCTAGGTTCTTCTTAGATGTGTTTTCATGTTTTAATTAGTGTTTGTGCCAAGTAGAACCTATAGGATAACCTTGGGAGAAAGTTAATTTGATTCTGCTGAAAAACAGAAACTTTGCATGCACGAGAAAGTTAATTTGATTCTTTTTTCTGTAGATCAATAGACAAATTACCTAGGACGTCCTATTTTTGTAGGATTTCTGGAGTTCCAGAAGTATTCGAAAGTTACAGATTGCTACAGATTGTTCTGTTTTTGACAGATTCTGTTTTTCGTGTGTTGTTTGCTTATTTTGATGCATCTATGGCTAGTATCGGGGGTATGAACCATTGAGAAGTTGGAATACAGTAGGTTTAACACCAATATAAATAAAGAATGAGTTCATTACAGTACCTTATGTGGTGGTTTTACTTTCTTGCACTAACGGAGCTTTGAGATTTCCTGTTGAGTTTTGTGTTGTGAACTTTTCAAGTTTTGGGTAAAGATTTGATGGACTATGGAATAAGGAGTGGCAAAAGCCTAAGCTTGGGGATACCCATGGCACCCCAAGATATTCAAGGACAACTAAAAGCCTAAGCTTGGGGATGCCCCGGAAGGCATCCCCTCTTTCGTCCTCTTTCGTCCTCTTGGAGCTATATTTTTATTTACCACTTGATATGTGTTTTGCTTGGAGCGTCTTGTATGATATGAGTCTTTGCTTTTTAGTTTACCACAATCATCCTTTCTGTACACACCTTTTGGGAGAGACCCACATGATTTAGAATTTATTAGAATACTCTATGTGCTTCACTTATATCTTTTGAGCTAGATAGTTTTGCTCTATGTGCTTCACTTACATTTTCTAGAGCACGGCGGTGACTTTATTTTGAAGAAATTGTTGATCTCTCATGTTTCACTTATATTATTTGAGAGTCTTTTAGAACAGCATGGTATTTTCTATGGTTACAAATTTGGTCCTAGAATGATGAGCATCCAAGTTGGGTATAATAAAAACTATCATAGAAAGTGCATCAAAAACTATGATCAATTTTATGCTTGATAATTGTTTTGAGATATAAAGGTAGTAATGTTAGAGTCATGCTAGTTGGGTAATTATGAAATTGAGAAATACTTGTGTTGAAGTTGGCGAGTCCCGTAGCATGCACGTATGGTGAAAGTTGTGTGACAAATTTGTTGCATGGGATGCTCTTTTAATTGCTTTCCTTATGAGTGGAGGTCGGGATCGCGCGATGGTTAACTCCTACCAACCCTTCCCCTAGGAGCATGCATAGTAGTACTTTTCTTTGAAGGCAAGTAGACTTTTGCAATAAGTATATGAGTTCTTTATGACTAATGTGAGTCCATGGATATACGCACACTTACCCTTCCACTTTGCTAGCCTCTATTATGACGTGCAACCTTCGCCGGTATTATGAACCCATTATTTACCTTCCTCAAAACAGCCATCATACCTATCTATTATGGCATTTCCATAGCCATTCCGAGATATATTGCCATGCAACTTTCCACCGTTTTATTTATTATGACACACTCCATCATTGTCATATTGCTCTTTGCATGATCATGTAGTTGACATCGTATTTGTGGCAAGGCCACCTTCATAATTTTCACACATGTCACTCTTGATTCATTGCATATCCTGGTACACCGCCGGAGGCATTCACATAGAGTCATATTTTGTTCTAAGTATTGAGTTGTAATTCTTGAGTTGTAAATCAATAAAAGTGTGATGATCTTCATTATTAGAGCATTGTCCCAAGTGAGGGAAAGGATGATGAAGACTATGATTCCCCCACGAGTCGGGATGAGACTTCGGACTTTATAAAAATAAAAGACGCCAAAGAAGCCCATAAAAAAAGAGGCCAAATAAGCCCGCCAAATAAAAAAATTAAAAAAAATGAGAGAAAAAGAGAGAAGGGACAATGCTACTATCTCTTTTTCCACACTTGTGCTTCAAAGTAGCACCGTGATCTTCATGATAGAGAGTCTCTTATATTGTCACTTTCATATACTAGTGGGAAATTTTCATTATAGAACTTGGCTTGTATATTCCAATGATGGGCTTCCTCAAAACTCTCTAGGTCTTCATGAGCATGCAAGCTGGATGCACACCCACTTAGTTTCTCTTGTTGAGCTTTCATATATTTATAGCTCTAGTGCATCCGTTGCATGGCAATCCCTACTCACTCACATTGATATCTATTAGTGGGCATCTCCATAGCCCTTTGATATGCCTAGTTTATGTGAGACTATCTTCTCCCTTTTTGTCCTCACAACCACCACCATATACCACCTATAGTGCTATGTCCATGGCTTGCGCTCATGTATTGCGTAAGAGTTGAAAAAGCTGAAGCGCGTTAAAAAGTATGAACCAATTGCTTGGCTGAAACCGGGGTTGTCCATGAGGGGAGTATTTTGTGTGATAAAGATGAAGCATGGCCTAACTATATGATTTTATAGGGATAAGCTTTCTTTGGCTATGTTATTTTGATAGGACATGATTATTTGTTAGTATGCTTCAAAGTATTACTATTTTTATGTTTTATAAGCTTTTATCTTGAATCATTTGGATCTGAACAATCATGCCACAATAAAGAAAATTACATTAATAATTATGCTAGGTAGCATTCCACATTAAAAAATTTGTTTTTATCATTTACCTACTTGAGGACGAGCAGGAATTAAGCTTGGGGATGCTTGATACGTCTACAATATATCTATAATTTTTTATTGTTCCATGCTATTATATTCTCTGTTTGGATGTTTATGGGCTTTACTTTACACTTTAATAATATTTCTAGGACTAACCTACTAACCGGAGGCCCAACCCGAATTGCTGTTTTTTTTTGCCTATTTCAGTATATCGAAGGAAAGGAATATCAAACGGAGTCCAAACGTAATGAAACCTTCGGGAGCGATCTTTTTGGAACAAACGCAGTCCAAGAAACATGGAGTGGACGTCAAGAAGCAGCCGAGGCGGCCACGAGGGTGGCCGGCACGCCCAGTAAGGGTGGGCGCGCGCCCCTGCCTCATGGGCCCCTCGTGGCTCCCCTGACCGACTTCCTTCGCCTATATATATCTATGTACCCCGAAAACATCCAGGAGCACCACGAGAAATTATTTCCACCACCGCAACCTTCTGTATCCGCGAGATTACATCTTGGAGCCTTCACCGGTGCTCCGCCGGAGGGGGAATCGACCACAGAGGGCCTCTCCATGACCACCAAGGCCTCTCCGATGAGTTGTGAGTAGTTTATCGCAGACCTTCGGGTCCATAGTTATTAGCTAGATGGCTTCTTCTCTCTCTTTGATTCTCAATACAAAGTTCTGCTTCCTCTTCTTAGAGATCTATTCGATGGAACTCTTTTTGCGGTGTGTTTGTCGAGATCCGATGAATTGTGGGTTTATGATCAAGTTTATCTATGAGAAATATTTGAATCTCCTCTGAATTCTTTTATGTATGATTGGTTATCTTTGCAAGTCTCTTCGAATTAACAGTTTGGTTTGGCCTACTAGATTGATCTTTCTTGCCATGGGAGAAGTGCTTAGCTTTGGGTTCAATCTTGCGGTGTCCTTTCCCAGTGACAGTAGGGGCAGAAACGCACGTATTGTATTGTTACCATCGAGGATAAAAAGATGGGGGTTATATCATATTGTGTGAGTTTATCCATCTACATCATGACATCTTGCTTAAGGCGTTACTCTGTTCTTATGAACTTAATACTCTAGATGCAGGCAGGAGTCGGTCAATGTGTGGAGTAATAATAGTAGATGTAGGCAGCAGTCGGTCTACTTGTTACGGACATGATGCCTATATACATGATCATGCCTAGATAATCTCATAACTATGCACTTGTCTATCAATTGCTCGATAGTAATTTGTTCACTCACCGTAATACTTATGCTATCTTGAGAGAAGCCACTAGTGAAACCTATGGCCCCTGGTCTATCTTTTATCATATAAGTTTTCCATCTACTTTTATTTGCATCTTTTATTTTCCAATCTATATCATAAAAATACCAAAAATATTTATCTTATCATATTATCTCTATCAGATCTCACTTTCGCAAGTTACCGTGAAGGGATTGACAACCCCTTTATCGCGTTGGTTGTGAGGTTTTTGTTTGTTTGTGTAGGTGCGTACGACTTTTGAGGAGCCTCCTACTGGATTGATACCTTGGTTCTCAAAATTGAGGGAAATACTTACGCTACTTTGCTGCATCACCTTTTCCTTTTTAAGGAAAAAAACAACGCATGCTCAAGAGGTAGCAAACCCCTATACTCATTATACTCATGAAAGTCAATCAAGCGGGAAGTAGGGTATTACCTTCAGTAAGAGGGCCCGAACTTGGGTAAACATTGTTTCCCCTGCCTCCTATCACCTTCGATCGTTAGACGCACAGTTCGGGACCCCCTACCCAAGATCTCCCGGTTTTGACACCGACACCCCACTCACACACTCTCCACGTCCCGCGCTCCATGGCTCGTGCAGCCAGTGGCGGAGACAGGGGGGACCAGCAGGGGCCCTGGCCCCCCCTAACAAACAGGATTTCAAGCTAATTTTCCTATAAGCAGTACATAATTACTGGTTATTTGATGCTAAAAACTCATTTTTCTACGATTTGGCCCTCCCCGATCAGTTTTAGCATCACTCGGCCTCCCTGATAATTTTTTCGTGGCTCCGCCACTGCGTGCAGCCATAGCGCTGGTATGCGTACGCGCGGTCAGGTCGAGCGCCCTGATGCGGTCACTTCTTTGCCCTTGTCGTCAACTAACACACCTACGCACGCACACATGCACGGACACAAGAACACATGCGCTCGTGCCCTGCATGTACCGCAACTGGCGCACCCAACGTCAGTCACTACCGTGCTCAGGTCACGACTTACTCCCAACATGTAGATGGCAGAGGCAGCATCTAGCACTGCCAGCTTGGATTCTTGGATGCATAGTACTGTAGGTTACAAGGGGATTCTTGGATTCTTGGTTTTCCAAGAGCGAGCTCGTTAGCTTTGTTCTGAATTCTTGTATGTGTGACTAATAACAAACAGAGGCTGGCTGGCTGGCTACGCCGCGGAGGACTGCCATCATGTCAGCACTGCCATTGGAGGCAGCAGCCGCCGGCCGGGCATGCCTAGTTCAGTGAGTTGTGCTGTCTGCGAATCCATGGGTCTGTGGAGGAGAAACTCTGGCCAAATGCAACAAGCTTTTTTCGTCGTCGATGGCAAGCAAATTGCTGAAATCGTCACATTTGTAGCTAAGGTACTTCAAAACCATGGCTTCTCTCGAAAATAACAAATCGTTGCCGCTTCTGCGGCGGCAAGTGAATAACATATCGCACTACTTCGAAATTGAGCAGCGACTAAGCAGGAACCTTACGGAGATGGCCCGCCTGCCAGGCTGACTTGGCATGCATATGTGGACAATATGTTGACGTGGAGTGGGCCCCACCTGTCATACTCCCATTTTTGCCCTATTATGTTATTATGTTTTCCTTCCTCGCATGAATCCTTGTCGTGCTGGTTGCGGCTGCGGACCGAGCCACGCCGCCTGGCTCGGCCACGACAAGCAGCTCGCCATGGATGGCCACGACCGTGCCGCACGGCCCGCTGCTGGCTCCGTTGTTGCCCAACCACCGCCTTACCGACACGCCATTAGCCTGCACATGTAACCTCACACCCAACCATGACCAGGCCACCATCGTCGGCTCCTATCCAAGCACCAGCCACAGCGGTGCAGCCGCCGCCAGCGAGAGCCCCATGTCGCTGCCTCTGCCCAGGCCCGTCTGCAGTGCCTCCTCCTATCGACCATGGACGAGCTATGTGAGGGGCACCACGCCGGTGCAGTCGCTGCCACGTCCACGGGCGCGGCCAGGGTGATCCACCACGGCGCGTGGGGGGAGGGGACGGCGAGCACACATGGCCTCGGATTTGGCCGGCGTCAGGCGGCGGGGAGGCGTGCCGAGAGGCCACAACGGCGTGGTCGCCTCCGCGACTGCGGGCGTGGCCAGCGCGGTCCGCCACAGCGCGTGCGGGGAGTGGGTGGCGGGCGCATATGGTCTCGGATTCGGCTGCCGCCAAGCAGTGGGGAGCCGTGCTGGGAGGGGGTGGCCAGAGACAGAAAATTGACGACCTCGGATTCGGCCGGCGCTAGGCGGCGGGGAGGCATGTGGGGAGGGGGCGGCGCTGCACCAAATTCAGTCGGCGACTGTCGGCGGGGGAAGCGTGCTGGGGAGGGCAGTGCTAGGCGACGGGGAAGGATGGTGCTGTTGGATGACCAATGGTGAGGCAGAAAGATATGTAGGGAGGAAGAAGGAGAGGAGAGAGGAAATGAGGTGTTGCTGACAGGAGGGACCCCTGTCTATCTCAGCAGGTCAAACATTGACTAGGACCAGTCTTCGCCCCATCAGCCCAGACAGGTGAGTCTCACCTGTCAGTTTTGCTATTAACGCGGCTCAGTTTCAAATTAATGTGTTTTGTTATCCACTTGGCGCAGAAGTCGTGTTTTTTTTTTTGAGTTTTCGATAGAAGTGGTGGTTTTTGAGTACCCTAGCCACAAATGTGACGGTTATAAGCAATTTACTCGTTTTGCGGGGTGACGGGCCCTGTTACTTACTTGAGCATAGAACCAAACTGCATATGCATCTGCCCAATCGTTTGGCTACCAAATACTACTCGATACCATCAACACATAAAAGTGCCATCCCGACCCGAGCAACAGACAAGTCAGGCAGCAGGACCTAAAGTTAATTAGTGGATGCCATCTTGGTTTTCCACACTACTACCATAGTAAGCAGTGCTAGAAAGAGCATGCCAAAGAAAGGAAGGTAGTGTAGCTAGACTAGTTATCCTTTTCAGCGAGCCAAGCCAACAGAGACAGACGACACCCTAGGCTGATTTGGTACGTAGTACATGGCCACCCTAAAAAAAGACCACTCCTGCACACAAGAACACGCTTCTCGTAAGGGCGACCATAACCGAGCAATTGTGTTCCATGAGTCTTTATTCTATGTATATCATGTTGCAACAGTTGTTTGCTTTTACATCGTTTTGCAACAAGGCAATTGGGTTCCATGAGTCTTTATTCTATGTACGCAATAGGTAGGTACTAATAGGACTGGCTAGGGGTAAGATGACTGGAAATTTAATTTGAGCAGGTCGATCGGTTTTTAGCCGTCCGATGCGAAATGAGTGGCCAGATTGTTTTCTTCGACCTCCTGCCCTATAGAATGTTCACCTTCTTCCCTAAGACCACCCCACGCACCGACCTCCGTCGCCGCGGTGCTCCTAAACCAGCCTGGCCAACCCGCCCTCCCCTCAACC
>NC_041381.1:700260675-700269197 GCF_002162155.2 Triticum dicoccoides
CCATCACCGACGAGCCTGCCACCCTAAGATAGATCGTCGGCCATTGCTCCTTCCTTCCTTGCTTGCATCCGACGAGCCTGCTTCTCATTCCAATAATCTACTGATCCAAATTGTAAATTCAAACGACTTACTTATAGCTATTGTGTAGTACTAGTATATACTACCTCTGTCCCAAAGAGCTTGTCTTGGACCTATCTAGATACGGGTGAATGTAACGCTAAAACGTGTCTAGATACATCCGCATTTGGACAAATCTATTGCCAAGCAGTTCCACAAAGAGACAGGTAGTGGTGCCATCCCAGATGTTATGTAGTAGAGGTCAGACAGGCTGACCAAGGGTAGCGGAGTGGACACCATTTCTGTTCCCGCACTCCACATAAAGAAAGAAAGAAACAATGATGAAACAAATGATATTTCAACAGCGGTCTGGGCTGATTGGGTACATGCATGGTCACCATAAAAAACACTCGTGCTGCACCAACAGCACGGGTGCCTGTACAACAGGGTAACAAGAAAGAGCGACCATGCCCCCCGCACGCCAGAACCACAAGAAAATCGCAACACAAGACAAGATAACGACAGACAGACGACATGAGATAGTTTCAACCCCGACGAACACGGGTAAGGGTAAAAAAAGAGTTTGCTAGCCTGAGAGCTAGGTTGGACTGACTGACAACTGACAACTGCCTGCCTTTCGCAGGTTACAACTGTTATCTACACAAAGAAGCTAGACGGACGGAGCGCCCTTCAGACGACCGGTAACAATGGTCAATGCTTCTTCCTAGACGACGAAGTCCCGCGGCATCGTTACGCCCTTCATCCGGAAGTTGTTGGGGATCTCCTTCAGCCAGGAGTACCGCACGTCAGCCACACCTGAAACCAGAGGACGTTTTCGTCAGCGAGGAGAAGAGGTAAGCATTCACATGTTCTTCACAAACTGAATTCAAGGATGGGAAGAGAACACTCACCGGCTGTGTTTGCAAACGGGGACTCGCTGTAGTACGCGCAGTCCCTACCAGCAGCGCTGTTGTAAGGGGGTCCCATGACGTCGAGAACAGCGCAAGGGGTCAGCGCGGTGAAGCAGTGCAGGTTGCCTCCATTCTCCGGGTACAGAACGATGGTCTCCGCTGAGGCGTCAACAACATTGTTTGTGTTGATCTTTGCGAGACGAGCCCCTGGAGTGAGTGGTCAGGACAAGAAACATATCAGCAAATGATTTATTTGTCAGCGGCAGGAGCATTGCTAAAGAAAAAAGAAGTAAATAGAGGAACAGGGAATGAAACTAGGAAACTTACCGTCTGAGGTGGTGAGCGCAGTAGTGCCGGCCTCCGAGATGCTTCTGGCCCAGTCATACGACTTGAGGTGCATCGAGCCAAAGAGCATCTTGCTGAAGACCGTCATCCCGGGATGGTTGTGCAGGGGAATGACGGCATGCTTGGGCAAACAGAAGATACCAAACTGCACAGAGCACACAAAGCGTTCAGCAACAGTATATCGTAAGAGGCCCTTCTTTTTTTCAGGAAATAATCATTGTACATGAAATGTATGTAGAAGGCGTGAGCTTACCGAGAACTTGGGGCAGTCGTAGAAATGCAGATAGGTGACTGCAGGAGGCGCCCTCGAGTCGCTGCGCTTGAAGCACGTCATGCTTGTGTCTATGCCAACATCTTGCAGATTCAGATTATCTGAAACCAAACAACAGTGCAATGATCAGATGAGATGTACCTCATCATATTGATTGACAGGTCAGGTACGACATGATATTTGGATATACATATATAAAAATGCAGGTGCATGACTCCAGAAATTGCTTTTAAATAAAAGACATGGCTGGAGGTAGAAATACCAATCAGATTCAAAATTAAGAATAACAGAAAAGTTGCTACTCCCACCAATAGATGAATATTAGTTGATGATGAACAGAATCTAATAGTATCCGCATGCAGAGTGACACAAACTCATCATCAGACAATATGAATAAATACTGTAAACTCCAAACTCACTCGGACACTGCTGAAACAAGGTTCCTTAATGCCATGTTTCGAACCAAAGTATATGCAGAGCAATGCAAATTTATGGGACAGATGAGTAACATGCAAAATGGCAAGCACAGTTGCACTGACAATGGTAGCTACTGTCAAGTTCAGCAGGATACACTTATACAGCATTATTATTATTAATAATACTGGTAGAGCAGAGCAGTGGTGTTGCAGCAATGGCGTGGCGTGGCACGGGCACGGGCAGGCAGGCAGGCAGACATGCCGGCGCGTGCATGGCAAAAAAGAAATACCAGCGGGCTCGACCTCGTGGCATGCCAGAAAAGGAGCATGTATGTAGGAGTCACGGGCCGATAGGAGGCAGCCGCGACGTGGACAAGTCGCGGGACAGCGAATTCTACATCATTCTCCTGCGACTGCATCCTCCTAAATCCCGAGCACGGGAGACACGGATTGATGGGCGCCCATGCCATCCATGTCAAATTCACCTGGGACTCGAATCGAACTTGGGACAGCAACCTACCTACCATGCGTAATTGGGTACGGGAGAGGGATGGGGAGGGGATGCTCACTGAGGATTGCGGCGAGGCGGGCGACGGCGTCGGGCGGCGGGACGAAGCCGGGGGCGGAGCCGGCGAAGACCTCGCGGCTGGTGTCGAAGAGGCGCTGCATCGGCGTGGGCGGCGCCGGCACCGGCACCGGGACGGCGACCACGGGGGCCGCGTTGGCGTTGGCGTTGGCGTTGGCGTTGGCGGCGCCGGAGGACTTCTTGTTGCGGCGGCGGTTCCTGCGGGAGGAGGCGGTCTCCGCGCCTGCGGCCGCGCCGACGGGGTCCTGCGCCACCGGCATGGTGGTCGGGGGAGGAGGCGGATCTCGGCGGGTCGTCGGCGGCGAGGGCGAGGGCGAGGGCGGGGGGTGAGGTGGGGTCGAGTGTGGGGGTCGGGTCGGGGGGCGGGGCGGGGTATATATTGAGGAGGGAGTATCGGCGGGGCGTCCATCCTCTGCTCGTATGAAGACGAGGAATCCGCCCGGAGAGAAACCAAAACCGGGGGCGAGCGGGGGGAGACGAAGGAGACCTTGGCCAGGCGCTCATTCCTGTGGGCGACCCGCAATACTGCCACCGGTTTTCTTTATTTCTGCTTATTTACTCGCCAGATATTCGCCTTCTATCCCCAGCATTATTCGGTTTATATATATGTGCATATCTGGTTGTTTAATGTCGGACATTTGTACACTCGCTCGCTCTCGGCCGCTCGGGCGGGCGGCAGCGGCAGGCGGAAGCGGACCGCGTGGACGCGCGTGCCGGCCACGTGGGCGCCCCGGCATGCCACGCTGGAGCCACCCCGCCGCTTCTCTTCTTCTAGTCTAGACCCTGTTTTGAGCTTTGAGTTTTTCATTTTCTCTTTGAGGGGGATCTCTAAGTTTTCTTTTAATGGTTTTGAACCAACTTTCTTTACGGCCACGCTTAGCAAATCTAGCCCCTCAAACTCCTGTGGACACGCCGGGCGTGTTCACGGGCACTAACCGGACACGTCTCATATGTTTGCACCCACAGCCACGTCTCTCATTTCTAAAACCTCCAACCCATGCAACTTTATGTAGGATCACCATTTCAACGCCGACAAAAGGACCTTAATTCATCTGCGTACCATGCAAATCAGTACTGCAAACTACTTAAATAATAAGTAAAACATAGATAAAACGGGGAAGGGCAAAGGAAACCACCATATTCTCGCCGGCCCCTTTCCCATGCAGTTGTTGGCGCGGCTAAGAACCTCCTCCATGTACGCGCCGGCGTGCGGCGGCGCGTAGCCGTCGGAGTTGCAGGTGGAGCCATTCGTCAGTTCAAAGTCATCGAAGCATGTTTGGCCTAATAGCCTCCGGAACAAGCCGTCCAACTCTTTCGCATGCCGGGCCGGCTTCGCCTTGGCCGACACCTCCTTGTTTGCCTCGCGCTCCGACAGATCGATGGCGAGTCTGTGCGCCTTGGTATTGTTGCGATGGAGGTGCCGCACATCCATCTCTGCCATCTCCTCCACATTGTCGAGCTCTGCGTCGCGCAACAGGCTCGACATCCCATCGGAGCCGCCAGATTCGCCACCAAAGCCAGTGCTGCTACCGTCGCCAGTCATCGATTCAGATCGAGGAGGGATTGGGAGTGGAGTTGGCAAAGAGGAAAGTGCAGTAGACTGCGGATTAACTTCGGTTTAGGCTAGTATGTGGGGCGCTGGACAGCCCGACGTTTGAGGACGATCTAAGGCGCCCGGATGGGTCGTTTTTTTTACAAGCCAATGACCGAGTTGTCCACCCAAACGTTTCGAGATGGTTTGAGATGCCCAGCTAAAGATGCTATCATGAGGCTCAACCAGCCAGATATGACGACGTGGTCCTAACAAAAGCTAGTCAGATAGGCAACGCGAAGATGGGAGTGGGCCAATGTTACCCATTGGACTTTGCTCTGGTAAAAAACACCAAGGCCAATGGGTCTTTGGGGTCTGCCTCGTGCTATGGATATTCGACTAAGGGAGTCGGGCACCGCTGACCCTTCTGAACAGGTGGGTCAGCCCAAATTTGGTTTCCTAAGGTTGTGGCAGCCATTTATAATAGCATATTGATACGTCTCTAACGTATATATAATTTTTAATTGTTCCATGCGATTATAGTATCACTTGGATGTTTTATATGCAATTTCAAGCAATTATATTATTTTTTGGGACTAACCTATTAACTTAGTGTCCAGTGCTAGTTGCTATTTTTGCCTATTTTTTGTTTTCAAGAATATCAGTACCAAACGAAATCCAACTGCTAAAAAACTTTTTGAAGATTTTTTTCTAGGCAAAAGAGACACTAGAAGCTTCGATAGGAAGTCAGAAGTCGAAAGGAGGTGGCCATGAACCACTAGGGCGTGCCCATCGTGGGCCCACCTTTGCTCCGTTTGACCTAATTCCGCCTTTTTAAATTCTCTAAAATCGGGAAACCAACAGAAACCATATTTCCGCCGCCGCAAGTTTCTGTTCTTGAGAGATCCCATCTAGGGCCTTTTCTGGCACTTTGCCGGAGGGGGATTCAACCATGGAGTGGCCCTACATCAACCTTGCTGCCCTTCTGATGATGTGTGAGTAGTTTACCACAGACCTACGGATCCATAGCTAGTAGCTAGATGGCTTATTCTCTCTCTTTGATTTTTAATACAATTTTCTCCTTAATGTTCTTGGATATCTATTCGATGTAATCACTTTTTGCGGTGTATTTGTTGGCATCTGATGAATTGTGAGTTTATGATCAGATTATGCATGAACATTATTTGAGTCTTCTTTGAACTCTTTTATGCATGATTATTATAGCTTCATATTTCTCTCCGATCTATGGATTTGGTTTGGCCAACTATATTGATTTTTCTTGCAATGGGAGTGGTGCTTTGTAATGGGTTCGATCTTGCGGTGTTCAATCCTAGTGACAGAAGGTGACATGGCACATATTGTATCGTTGCTATTAAGGATAAAAAGATGAGGTTTATTCATATGTGACTTTACTTTGTCTACATCATTTCATCTTGCTTAAGGCATTACTCCATTTTTTATGAACTTAATACTCTAGATGCATGCTGGATAGCGGATGATGTGTGGAGTAATAGTAGTACATGTAGAATCATTTTGGTCCACTTGTCTCGGACGTGATGCCTATATACATGATCATTGCCTTAGATATCATCATGATTATTCGCTTTTCAATCAATTGCCCAACAATAATTTCTTTACCAACTATATGATATTTTCAAGAGAGAAGCCTTTAGTGAAAACTATGGCCCCCGGGTCTATTTTCATCATATATCAAAAACCAAAAATACCTTGTTGCATTTTTTCTTTACTTATTTTATTTTGTATTTTATTTATCCATCTACCTACACAAGATTTTATCCTTGCAATTAACCGCCAAGGGATTGATAACCCCTTGTTTGCGTTAGGTGCAAGTATTTGTCATTTTATGTGCAGGTGTTGTTAACGAGGTGTTCTCTTGGTTCTCCTAATGGATTGATAACCTTAGTTCTTAATTGAAAAAAATACTTGTCTCTATTGTACTGCATCATCCTCTCCTCTTCGGGGAAATCCCAACGCAGCTCACAAGTAGCACATATGCATTTGCGAGTATTGTTAGCCTTGTATTTATAGAATTATTTAAAGTATTGATCCAAAATCAACTTTGTTCCATGCTAGAAATCGAAATTTTGTTACATGAAGCTTTCGAACGACTCCGAAGACGGATCAAGCTTCGACAATGACGATGACTCTCCGACGGCCGACCCCTACACTGAAGGCCAAAGCAGCAGCACCGACCGCAAGGGGAATGGGGCTCCAAGAAAATGGTGATTTCCTATGCAGTTCCCTGTTTAGTTAAGTTTTTATATCGTATGTTTAGGGTAATGTTCGATTGAAACTGCATCGTTTGGTTGCCAGATGATTGTTTATGCTAGAATTATGTCCCAATTTAACTAGATTTGGTGCTAGTTCCTTGATCTACGTAAGTTTCTTTTCATACGTGCATGAGTTGCATGGATATGAAGATCCAAATTTAAGATACATGGGTGCGGACGCACAAAAATGAGGAGTGCCCGGTCAGTGCCCTGGACATGTCTGCAGTTATTTGAGGGGCCTCATTTGATGTGTTTGGCTATAGATGCTATCAGAACTCAAAAATAAGGTCTATAGAAGTGATGGGGTGACTCCAGCAGTGCGGCCAAGTGGCTCGCACCCGCAGCCACGTGGTCCGCTGCCCACTTGGCAAGGCGAGAGGCCGCCGAATGGCTCAGTGCGGAGCATAAGTATTTGGCATTGAATAATGAGATATGCGTGTATATATATATATGAAAAACGACTAATGCTGGTGATAGAAAACGAATATTTGAATAGTAAATAAGCCCTTCCCGGATGCCAGTGAGCCGCGCAACCATAATAGGATATGAATAATAATGTTAATGATGGAAACAAATCATTGTTGTAAATGAATAAAATAAATGAAAAGATAAATCGGAGCAGGAAAAAAGAAAACGAATCGGCGGCATTATTGGTTCATCGACATAAAAGGAAGTTTCCCATCTCTCACCGTTGTGGCGCCCCAGGACCAGAAAAGACCAGTTAAAGGCTCAGGAAGGTTCCAAAAATTTTTGGAGCCTCAAGAAATGTTCCTAGGCCATCATAGGCTAGTCCTCAATGTAAGGCCCAAGTGGAAGAGGCCCACCCTTGGCATTGGCCCTATGGAAAAAAGAGTGGGGTGCCCCCTCGGCTCTTGGCACCTAGATTTTGGGGGAAGGGGACCCACCCTTGTTGCGCCAACCTAGGAGGAGGAAGCTGAAGGAAAGATGCCCTAGAGGCAATAATAAAGTTGTTATTTTATATTTCCTTATTCATGATAAATGTTTATTATTCATGCTAGAATTTTAATAACCGGAAACTTGATACATGTGTGAATACATAGACAAAACACTGTGCCCCTAGTATGCCTCTACTTGAATAGATCGTTGATCAAAGATGGTTAAGTTTCCTAGCCATGGACATGTGTTATCAATTGATGAACAGGATCACATCATTAGGAGAATGATGTGATGGACAAGACCCATCCATTAGCTTAGCATAATGATCGTTCAGTTTTATTGCTACTGCTTTCTTCATGTCAAATACATATTCCTCCGACTATGAGATTATGCAACTCCCGGACACCTAAGGAATATCTTGTGTGACATCAAACGTCACGACATAGCTGGGTGATTATAAAGATGCTCTACAGGTATCTCCAAAGGTACTTGTTGAGTTGGCATAGATCGAGATTATGATTTGTCACTTCGGATATCGGAGAGGTATCTCTGGGCCCCCGCGGTAATGCACATCATATGAAGCCTTGCAAGCAATCTGACTATTGAGTTAGTTGCAGGATGAAGCATTACGGAACGAGTAAAGAGACTCGCCGGTAATGAGATTGAACTATGTATGAAGATACCGACGATCGAATCTTGGGCAAGTAACATACTGATGACAAAGGGAATAATGTATGTTGTCATAGCGGTTCGACCGATAAAGATCTTCATAGAATATGTGGGAAAAAATATGAAAATCCAGGTTCCGCTATTGGTTATTGACCAGAGTGGTGTCTCAGTCATGTCTACATAGTTATCGAACCCATAGGGTCAGCACGCTTAACGTTCGATGACGATATGTATTATATGAGTTATATGTTTTGGTGACCGAAAGTTGTTCGGAGTCCCGGATGAGATCACGTACATGACAAGGAGTATCGAAATGGTCGAGAGGTAAAGATTGATATATTGGAAGGTGGTATTCGGACACCGGAAGTGTTCCGGAATGAATCGGGTACATACCAGAGTACAGGAGGGGTTACCGGAACCCCCCGGGGAAAGATATGGGCCATAGGAGGGAGGCAAACCAGCCCACAA
Source organism: Triticum dicoccoides (assembly GCF_002162155.2). NCBI lineage: Eukaryota > Viridiplantae > Streptophyta > Magnoliopsida > Poales > Poaceae > Triticum > Triticum dicoccoides. Next base: position 700,269,118 of record NC_041381.1, read on the forward strand.
GGGGCTGGCGTGTCCCCCACAAGGGAGGTGCCCGAATTGGACTAGGGGAGGGGGCGGCGCCCCTCGTTCTCCTACTCCCT
>NC_041381.1:700269445-700294891 GCF_002162155.2 Triticum dicoccoides
AGACACACCAATTGCTCCAAGCCGTGTGCGGTGCCCCCCCCCTCCATAGTTTATGCCTCCGGTCATATTCTCGCAGTGCTTAGGCGAAGCCCTGCGTGGATCACATCACCATCACTGTCACTACGCCGTTGTGCTGAGGAACTCATCTTCTTCCTCGACCCTCTGCTGGATCAAGAGCTCGAGGGACATCATCATGCTGAACTTGTGCAAAACGCTTCCGCTTTCGGTCTACGAGGGTACATGGACACACTCGCCCCCTCTCGTTGCTATGCATCTCCTAAATAGATCTTGCCTGAGCATAGGAAATGTTTTAAAATTGCATGCCACGTTTTCCAATAGTGGCATCCGAGCCAGGTCTATGCATAGATGATATGCACGAGTAGAACACAAAAGAGTTGTTGGCGGTGATCGTCATACTGCTTACCACCAATATCTTATTTTGATTCGGTGGTATTGTTGGTTGAAGCGGGCCGTACCAACCTTACATGACCATGTTCATGAGATCGGTTCCACCGACAGACATGCAACTAGTTTTGCATAAAGGTGGCTGGCATGTCTGTTTCTCCAACTTTAGTTGAATCGAATTTGACTGCGGCCATGAAGGTTAAAGCAGCAAACTTGATAAATCACCGTTGTGGTTTTTGTGCCGTAGGTAAGTATGGTTCTTGCTAGAAGCTTGTAGCAGTCACGTAAAACTTTCAACAACAAAGTATAGGATGTCTAACTTGTGTTTTGAGGGCATGTTGTGATGTGATATACATTGTTGTATGAGATGATCGTGTTTTGTAAAAGTTATCGTCAACTGGCTTATGGTTGTCGCTTTATTGTATGAAATAAAGACTCCATGTAATTGCTTTACTTTATCACTAAGTGGTAGCGATAGTCGGCGACACGACCATGATGCTACGATGGAGATCAAGGTGTCAAGCCGGTGACGATGGAGATCATGACGTTGCTTTGGTGATGAAGATCAAAAGCACAAGATGATGATGGCCATATCATGTCACATATTTTGATTGCATGTGATGTTTATCTTTTATGCATCTTATTTTCCTTAGTACGGTGGTAGCATTATAATATGATCCCTTAACTAAATTTCAAGGTATAAGTGTTCTCCCCGAGTATGCACCGTTGCGAAAGTTCTTCGTGCTGAGACACCATGTGATGATCGGTTGTGATAAGCTCTACGTGCAAATACAACGGGTGCAAGCCAATTTTGCACATGCGGAATACTCGGGTTAAACTTGACGAGCCTGGCATGTACAGACATGGGAACACTCGAGACCGAAATGTCGAACGTGAATCATATAGTGGATATGATCAACATAGAGATGTTTACCATTGATGACTACTCCATCTCATGTGATGATCGGACATGGTTTAGTTGATTTGGATCACGTATCATTTAGATGACTTGAGCGATGTCTATCTAAGTGGGGTTCTTAAGTAATATGATTAATTGAACTTAATTTATCATGAACTTAGTCCTGATAGTTTTGCATATTTATGTTGTAGATCAATGACCCGTGCTACCATTCCCTTGAATTTTAATGCGTTCATAGAGAAAGCTAAGTTGAAAGATGATGATAGCAACTACACGAACTAGGTCCGTAACTTGAGGATTATCCTCATTGCTACACAGAAGAATTATGTCCTTGATGCACCACTAGGTGAAAGGCCTGCTACAGGAGCAGAAGCTGACGTTGTGAACGTCTGGCAAGCTCGATCTAGTGACTACTCGTTAGTTCAGTCTGCCATGCTTTACGGCTTAGAATCGGGACTTCAAAGACGTTTTGAATGTCATGGACCATATGAGATGTTCCAGGAGTTGAAGTTAACCATGCATGCCCATTACAATTATAATAAAAAAATTAGCATGGGTGCCCAATACAATTAGAATGCTTATAGAATGGAAGTAACCAAGTTGCTTCTGACATGTTCAGATTTGAAAAGGAATATCAGCATCTCGTTGTGATATAAATATCTAAATAGCTCTTTCGGAAGCCCCCGCCATTTACCCTATACCTCCCGAGCTACCATCAGGGGAGCAAATTCCTCGAGGACGTGGTGATGAGAAACGCAGTTGCATCCAACTGCCATCATGAGTCAACATAAGCACTTGCAGCAAGAAATGCCACAACAAACATTTTGATTGCTTCTGCATAGGAAAAAAAATGGAGATTAGCTTGATCACTTTGTAGTTTTTGTAATTTTTAGAGTACAATGATGGAAATAATATGTTGGTTATGAACATAAATATACTTGTCAAGTAATAGCTCAAATATGAATCACAAAATATATTTGATCACTAAGTTGTGTTTAAGTGTAAAGATTGTTTATAATATGATGTTTCATGTAGGAGGAGTTTTCTAGGCCATCTTTCATATTGAATAGACTCTTATTCCTATCCAAATATTTGAATACAATAAGAAAATCAATCATTTCAAGCAGGTGCATGGCTATTAGAACTGAGTATTTGCAATACTACATTTCTCACTATCCATCTGAGGATGTTGTTACCAATCAGACATCTTCTTTTGTTTGTCAAAAAAATAAGAAGCATAAGCATTGATACACTTGTTAGTAGCATGCACCTAGGCTGGGATGATAAGCCGTTTTAATTAGATAATATAACTTCATGACAACTAGACAAGGTAGATTTATGCGAGATGGTAACCTACGTGTTACAATGTTAGTAGGCGCTTGAGTTGTAACTCTACTACTATCGTACAACATAGAGAATATATCTTTGGTCAGTCATAACTATTGCAAAACAACATGAAAGATGTGTTTACATGAGTGACTAACTCATGGGTACATGGGATCTTGCCTAAAATGTCTTGCACCACAACGTCCAACTATTAGGGTCAATCTCAAACTATCTTAGAACACCAATGTTATAAATCGTCCTTAGTTTACCCTCCCTGCATTATCTAGGGAAACAACATGAATCTCCATTGGCTCATACATTATGCGAGCTGCTCTCGGAATGAAATCAAAATAAGATTTTTTCAGTAATATATGAAGCGAAGAAAATGGCAGAGTGGGCATATGATCGAAATGATACATCCGTTTTATCATGTTAATTTGCAACGTAGGATGTAGGATTCGGATTCCAAGATCGCTATCAAATCTAGAATGACACCTAGCATCTTCTACACAACTTACAATGAAATCACACCATTCGGCTATTGCATGCTCATCGTTCAACTATATTCAACTAATCATCTGGTCACATTGATCAATAGACATATGCTATGAAGATAGCACACAAGCTTTATCAAGATAGAGGGATAATAATGCATATATTGAAATGAAACATACTAACCATTACAAAAAAACCTTTTGTCAACTGTTATGTAGTGATGAATGGAGGAAGATAGAAACAAAAAAAACTTCAAGAATGTGAGAACTAACAAAGCGAAAACATAAAAACTGAAATGTTCATCCGTCACGGAGAAATTTTCAAGAATAAGCTACATATTTTAACTTGGATTAAGATACAAACATGAGTTGCAGTAGTGTATAACTTCGTAAACTGTGATCATAAATTCAGAACCAACATCATCTCCAAGAAGTAGGAAAAATCGAAGAGGGTCGCTATATGAATAGAAGTTTTGGCCAGATAAAAGTTTTAGGCATAAATTCACATCTCCTAATCCTTTACATTTCTAGAATTTTGCACCTTAAATTTAATAACTATTGTTTAATAATGCATATATCACCAGGCGCTCCTAGAATTCCAACATTGTGGCATTCATATAGGATGGTAATTTTATGTTTTCGCTTTGAAGGTGCATATGAGATTGGATCTAATCTTTACCAACAAGAGTACAGGGCCAGATGTGTGTTGGTGTGGATCGTTGGTGCAGATTCCTGCAACTAGGATTTGCATCTACCCAACCGTGAGAAGTTTCTCCCCCGATGAAGATCAAAAGAATGATCGCTTTGCCAGTATCCGCAAGTACATACAAACCGATTTAGTCGGACATCGCTGTCGAGAATGAAACCACTTAGGAAAACTAGAGGTGGAGATGGATCATCCTAACTGAGAAACAAGTAATGCGAGAGAAAATAGCGAGAGAGAGATGGGGCAGCCTCCGCGCATAAAAGAATGCGTTTGAACGTGTCTGCCAGCTTTATTACCCTAAACTTCCATTAGGATCCTGCTGAAATGGGAGGGTAGGACAAAAGATGTTGTACAATTCTTATCACAAACACGTACAACTACATAAGGAATACATGCCTACAGATGATTGATGAATTGGAGCTAGTTTGCTATCGCTCTATGTTATGACTATTGCATAATCAATCTCATCTGAACATAACCTACAATCTACTTTCATGCCTACGCTTTCCATCATTGTTGCTCTCTTTACAATTACTACTGCTGCAGCCTGTTACTTTTCTGCAATACAGTTACTATTACTATATCACTACCGCTACTATCATATTACTGCGATACTAATAAATTGTGTCAAGCAAGTTATCTATCCAGGTGTGCTTGAATTGACAACTCAACTTCTAAGACTTATAAATATTCTTTGACTCCCCTTGTGTTGAATCAATAAATTTGGGTTGAAATCCTTTCCTCAAAGACTTTTGCAATCTCCTAAACTTGTGGGTCATCAGTGGAGTACACCTTAGATAAAAGTATCTTATCATGGTCTTGGAGAAGTTTCTTGCCTGGCAATCCCACTCGAGGCTTTACATTAGTATTCTTAGGTAAATCATGAGAGCTCTGTAGTATACGAGACCGGCCCATGGTTTTACAACACACATGAAAAACCATGGATAACGGGAAATAGCATGGGACGGAACTCGTCCACCCTCTCTTTTTTGTTTCATGTGGACAAAACTACCCCCGGATTCCTTTAGATGACCTTCTAATCAATGGTGGGTAAACAATGATTTCTTTTGCCCTCGAGTGAAAGTATGTTGAGTGAGTGAAGTCTATTCTAGAGCCCAACTATGCTAGTTCTATAGTTCGATTCCACAACCGGACAAATAAATCTCTACTATTAAAGGGAAGTTGGTCATTGTATCTTCGCCTTCTTCCTTGCCCCTCCCCCATTTGATATTTCCCTCTTGTAAGTCAATCATCACGTAATCCATTAACTCAATCAAATCAAATCTTATTTTACGAAACCTCACTTAAATCAAAAATATTCCTCCATTCCAAAATCAAACTAAAACCTTAACTAAATCAAAACATTCCTTGTCTCCCCCTACCCAGACTGAAATCGAATCAACTCCTGCAAAAATATAGAATATGGTGGGTGTAAGTATTGGGGAACGTAGTAATTTCAACAAAATTCCTACGCACATGCAAGATCATGGTGATGGCATAGCAACGAGAGAGGAGAGTATTGTCCACGTACCCTCGTAGACCGTAAGCGGAAGCGTTATGACAATGCGGTTGATGTAGTCGTACGTCTTCACGATCCGACCGATCCAAGCACCAAACGTACGACACCTCCGAGTTCAGCACACGTTCAGCTCAATGACGATCCCCGGACTCCGATCTAGCAAAGTGTCGGGGATGAGTTCCGTCAGCACGACGGCGAGGTGACGATGATGACTTTCTACCGGCGCAGGGCTTCGCTTAAACTCCGCGACGATATGACCGAGGTGGAATATGATGGAGGGGGCCACCGCACACGGCTAAGGAACGATCCGTAGATCAACTTGTGTGTCATGGGGTGCCCCCTGCCCCCGTATATAAAGGAGCAAGGGGGGAGAAGACCGGCCCTAGGAGGGGGCGCGCCAAGTGTGGAGTCCTACTAGGACTCCCTAGTCCTAGTAGGATTCCACCTCCCTTGTTGGAGTAGGAGAAGGGGAAAGAGGGGGAGAGGAAGAAGGAAAGGGGGGCTGCGCCCCTTGTCCAATTCGGACTAGAGGGGGGTGCAGGCCTCCTTCCTTTTGGCCTCTCTCCTCTATTCCCGTATGGCCCAATAAGGCCCATATACTCCCCGGCGAATTCCCGTAACTCTCCGGTACTGCGAGAAATACCCGAATCACTCGGAACCTTTCCCAACTCCGAATATAGTCGTCCAATATATCGATCTTTATGTCTCGACCATTTCGAGACTCCTCGTCATGTCCCCGATCTTATCCGGGACTCCGAACTCCTTCAGTACATCAAAACTCATAAACTCATAATAAAACTGTCATCGAAACATTAAGCGTGCGGACCCTACGTGTTCGAGAACTATGTAGACATGAGCTAGAACTATTATTGGTCAATAACCAATAGCGGAACCTGGATGCTCATATTGGCTCCCACATATTCTACGAAGATCTTTATCGGTCAAACCGCATAACAACATACGTTGTTCCCTTTGTCATCGACATGTTACTTGTCCGAGATTCGATCGTCGGTATCTAATACCTAGTTCAATCTCGTTACCGGCAAGTCTCTTTACTCGTTACGTAATGCATCATTCCGTAACTAACTCATTAGCTACATTGCTTGCAAGGCTTATAGTGATGTGCATTACCGAGAGGGCCCAGAGATACCTCTCCGACAATTGGAGTGACAAAACCTAATATCGAAATACGTCAACCCAACATGTACCTTTGGAGACACCTGTAGTACTCCTTTATAATCACCCAGTTACGTTGTGACGTTTGGTAGCACCCAAAGTGTTCCTCCGGTAAACGGGAGTTGCATAATCTCATAGTTACAGGAACATGTATAAGTCATGAAGAAAGCAATAGCAATATACTAAACGATCAAGTGCTAGGCTAACGGAATGGGTCATGTCAATCACATCATTCTCCTAATGATGTGATCCCATTAATCAAATGACAACACATGTCTATGGTTAGGAAACATAACCATCTTTGATTAATGAGCTAGTGAAGTAGAGGCATACTAGTGACTATATGTTTGTCTATGTATTCATACATGTATCATGTTTCCGGTTAATACAATTCTAGCATGAATAATAAACATTTATCATGATATGAGGAAATAAATAATAACTTTATTATTGCCTCTAGGGCATATTTCCTTCATTCTCCCACTTGCACTAGAGTCAATAATCTAGTTCACATCGCCATGTGATTTAACACCAATATTCACATCTGTATGTGATTAATACCCATAGTTCACATCGTCATGTGATCAACACCCAAAGGGTTTACTAGAGTCAGTAATCTAGTTCACATCGCTATGTGATTAACACCCAAAAGAGTACTAAGGTATGATCATGTTTTGCTCGTGAGCGAAGTTTAGTCAACGGGTCTGTCACATTCAGAGCCGTATGTATTTTGCAAATATTCAATGTCTACAATGCTCTGCATGGAGCTACTCTAGCTAATTGCTCCCACTTTTAATATGTATCCAGATTGAGACTTAGAGTCATCTGGATCGGTATAAAAGCTTGCACCGATGTAACTTTTTACAACGGGCTCTTTTATCACCTCTATAATCGAGAAGTATTTCCTTAGTCCTCGCTAAGGACCTTCTTGACCGCTGTCCAGTGATCTACTACTAGATCAAAATTGTATTCCTTTGCCAAACATAGAGCAAGGTATACAATAGGTCTGGTTCACAGCATAGCATACTTTATAGAACCTATGACTGAGGCATAGGGAATGACTTTTCATTCTCTTTCTATTTTCTGCCATGGTCGGGTCTTGAGTCTTTACTTAACTTCACACCTTGCAACACAGGCAAGAACTCCTTCTTTGACTATTTCATTTTGAACTATTTCAAAAAAATTATCAAGGTATGTACTCATCGAAAAATCTTATCAAGCGTCTTGATCTATCTATATAGATCTTGATGCTCAATGTGTAAGCAGCTTCAACGAGGTCTTGCTTTGAAAAAACTCTTATTCAAGTATCCATTCATGGTATCCAAAATTTCTATATCATTTCCAATCAACAATATGTCATCCACATATAAAATTAGAAATGCTACAGAGCTTCCACTCACTTTCTTGTAAATACAGGCTTCTCAAAAAGTCTGTATAAAACCATATGCTTTGATCAACTCATCAAAGCATATATTCCAACTCCGAGATGCTTGCACCAGTCCATTGATGGATTGCTGGAGCTTGCACACTTTGTTAGCACCTTTAGGATTGACAAAACCTTCTGGTTGCATCATATACAACTATTCTATAATAAATCCATTAAAGAATGCAGTTTTGACATCCTTTTGCCAGATTTCATAAAATGTGGCGATTGCTAACATGATTCGGACAGACTTAAGCATCGATACGAGTGAGAAAATCTCATCGTAATCAACACCTTGAACTTGTTGAAAATATTTCGCAACAAGTCGAGCTTAGTAGATAGTAACACTACTATCAGTGTCCGTCTTCCTCTTGAAGATCCATTTATTTAACATGGCTTGCTGATCATTGAGCAAGTCAATCAAAGTCCATACTTTGTTCGCATACATGGATCATATCTCAGATTTTATGGCCTCAAGCCATTTCGTGGAATCTGGGCTCATCATCGCTTCCTCATAGTTCGTACGTTCATCATGGTCTAGTAACATGACTTCCAGAACTTGATTACCGTACCACTCTGGTGCGGATCTTACTCTGGAAGACCTACGAGGTTTGGTAGCAACTTGATCTGAAGTTTCATGATCATCATCATTAACTTCCTCACTAATTGGTGTAGGAATCACTGGAACTGATTTCTGTGATGAACTACTTTCCAATAAGGGAGAAGGTACAATTACCTCATCAAGTTCTACTTTCCTCCCACTCACTTCTTTCGAGAGAAACTTCTTCTCTAGAAAGGATCCATCTTAGCAACGAATAACTTGCCTTCGGATCTGTGATAGAAGGTGTACCCAATAGTTACTTTTGGGTATTCTATGAAGACGCACTTCTCCGATTTGGGTTCGAGCTTATCGGGTTGAAAACCTTTTTCATATAAGCATCGCAACTCCAAGCTTTAAGAAACGACAGCTTAGGTTTACTGCTAAACCATAGTTCATACGGTGTCGTCTCAACGGATTTAGATGGTGCCCTTTTAAACGTGAATGCAGCTGTCTCTAATGCACAACCCCAAAACGATAGTGGTAAAATGATAAGAGATATCATAGATCGCACCATATCTAGTAAAGTACGATTACGACTTTCGGACACACCATTACATTGTGGTGTTCCAGGTGGCGTGAGTCTGTGAAACTATTTCACATTGTTTTAATTGAAGACCAAACTCGTAACTCAAATATCCATCTCCACGATCAGATCGCAGAAACTTTATTTTCTTGTTACGATGATTTTCCACTTCACTCTGAAATTCTTTGAACCTTTCAACTATTTCAGACTTATGTTTCATCAAGTAGATATACCCATATCTGCTCAAATCATTTGTGAAGGTTAGAAAATAATGATACTTGCCACGAGCCTTAACACTCATCGGATCGCATACATCGGTATGTATTATTTCTAATAAGTCAGTAGCTCGTTCCATTGTTCCGGAGAACGGAGTTTTAGTCATCTTGCCCAAAAGGCACGGTTCGCAAGCATCAAATGATTCATAACCAAGTGATTCCGAAAATCCATCTTTCTGGAGTTTCTTCATACGCTTTACACCGATATGACCCAAATGGCAGTGCCACAAATAAGTTGCACTATCATTATTAACTTTGTATCTTTTGGCATCAATATTATGAATATGTGTATCACTACGATCGAGATCCAACAAACTATTTTTATTGGGTGTATGACCATCGAAGGTTTTATTCAGTTAAACAGAACAACAATTATTCTCTGATTTTAAATGAATAACCGTATTGCAATAAACATGATCAAATCATATTCATGCTCAACGCAAATGCCAAATAACATTTATTTAGGTTCAACACTAATCCCGAAAGTATAGGGAGAGTGTGATGATGATCATATCAATCTTGGAACTACTTCCAACACACATCGTCACTTCACCCTCAACTAGTCTCTGTTTATCCTGTAACACCTGTTTCGAGTTACTAATATTTAGCAACCGAATAAGTATCAAATACTCAGGGGCTACTATAAACACTAGTAAGGTACACATCAATAACCTGTATATCAAATATACCCTTGTTCACTTTGCCATCCTTCTTATCCACCAAATATTCAGGGCATTTCCACTTCCAGTGACCATTTCCTTTGCAGTATAATCATTCAGTTTCAGGCTTTGGTCCAGCTTTGGGGTTTCTTCGCGGGAGTGACAACTTGCTTGTCATTCTACTTGAAGTTTCCCTTTCTTTCCCTTTGCCCTTTTTCTTGAAACTAGTGATCTTGTCAACCATCAACACTTGATGCTCTTTCTTGATTTCTACCTTCGTCGATTTCAACATCACGAAGAGCTCGGGAATCGTTTTCGTCATCCCTTGCATACTGTAGTTCATCACAAAGTTCTACTAACTTGATGATGATGACTAGAGAATTCTGTCAATCACTATCTTATCTAGAAGATTAACTCCCACTTGATTCAAGCGATTGTAGCACCCAGACAATCTGAGCATATACTCACTAGTTGAGCGATTCTCCTCCATCTTTTAGCCATAGAACTTGTTGGAGACTTCATATCTTTCAACTCGGGTATTTGCTTGAAATATTAACTTCAACTCCTGGAACATCTCATATGGTCCATGACGTTCAAAACGTCTTTGAAGCCCCGATTCTAAGCCGTTAAGCATGGTGCACTAAACTATCAAGTAGTCATCATATTGAGCTAGCCAAACGTTCATAACATCTGCATCTGCTCCTGCAATAGGTCTGTCACCTAGTGGTGCATTAAGGACATAATTCTTCTGTGCAGCAATGAGGATAAACCTCAGATCACGGATCCAATCCGCATCATTGCTACCAACATCTTTCAACACAATTTTCTCTAGGAACATATCAAAATAGACATATGAAAGCAACAATGCAAGCTATTGATCTACAACATAATTTGCAAAATACTACCAGGAATAAGTTCATGATAAATTTAAGTTCAATTAATCATATTACTTAAGAACTCCCACTTAGACAGACATCTCTCTAGTCATCTAAGTGATTACGTGATCCAAATCAACTAAACCATGTCCGATCATCACGTGAGATGGAGTAGTTTTCAATGGTGAACATCACTATGTTGATCATATCTACTATATGATTCACACTCGACCTTTCGGTCTCCGTGTTCCGAGGCCATATATGTATATGCTAGGCTCGTCAAGTTTAACCTGAGTATTCCGCGTGTGCAACTGTTTTGCACCCGTTGTATTTGAACGTAGAGCCTATCACACCCGATCATCACGTGGTGTCTCAGCACGAAGAACTTTCGCAACGGTGCATACTCAGGGAGAACACTTCTTGATAATTAGTGAGAGATCATCTTAAAATGCTACCGTCAATCAAAGCAAGATAAGATGCATAAAGGACAAACATCACATGCAATCAATATAAGTGATATGATATGGCCATCATCATCTTGTGATTGTGATATCCATCTTCGAAGCACCGTCGTGATCACCATCGTCACCGGTGCAACACCTTGATCTCCATCGTAGCATCGTTGTCGTTACGCCATCTATTGCTTCTACAACTATCGCTACCGCTTAGTGATAAAGTAAAGCAATTACAGGGCGTTTGCATTTCATACAATAAAGCGACAACCATATGGCTCCTGCTAGTTGCCGATAACTTCGGTTACAAAACATGATCATCTCATACAATAAAATATAGCATCACATCTTGACCATATCACATCACAACATGCCCTGCAAAAATAAGTTAGACGTCCTCTACTTTGTTGTTGCAAATTTTACGTGGCTGCTACGGGCTTTAGCAAGAACCGTTCTTACCTACGCATAAAGACCACAACGATAGTTCATCAAGTTGGTGCTGTTTTAACCGTCGCAAGGACCGGGCGTAGCCACACTCGATTCAGCTAAAGTGAGAGAGACAGACACCCGCCAGCCACCTTTAAGCACGAGTGCTCGTAACGGTGAAACCAGTCTCACGTAAGCGTACGCGTAATGTCGGTCCGGGCCGCTTCATCTCACAATACCGCCGAACCAAAGTATGACATGCTGGTAAGCAGTATGACTTGTATCGCCCACAACTCACTTCTGTTCTACTCGTGCATATAACATCAACGCATAAAACCAGGCTCGGATGCCACTGTTGGGGAACATAGTAATTTCAAAAAATTTCCTACGCACACGCAAGATCATGGTGATGGCATAGCAACGAGAGAGGAGAGTATTGTCCACGTACCCTCGTAGACCGTAAGCGGAAGCGTTATGACAACGCGGTTGATGTAGTCGTACGTCTTCATGATCCGGCCGATCCAAGCACCGAACGTACGGCACCTCCGAGTTCAGCACACGTTCAGCTCGATGACGATCCCCGGACTCCGATCCAGCAAAGTGTCGGGGATGAGTTCCGTCAGTACGACGGCGTGGTGACGATGATGATGTTCTACCGGCGCAGGGCTTCGCCTAAACTCCGCGACGATATGACCGAGGTGGAATATGGTGGAGGGGGGCACCGCACACGGCTAAGGAACGATCCATAGATCAACTTGTGTGTCATGGGGTGCCCCCCTGCCCCCGTATATAAAGGAGCAAGGGGGGAGAAGGCCGGCCCTAGGAGGGGGCGCGCCAAGTGTGGAGTCCTACTAGGACTCCCTAGTCCTAGTAGGATTCCACCTCCCTTGTTGGAGTAGGAGAAGGGGAAAGAGGGGGAGAGGAAGAAGGAAAGGGGGGCTGCGCCCCTTGTCCAATTCGGACCAGAGGGGGGGGGGGTGCAGGCCTCCTTCCTTTTGGCCTCTCTCCTCTATTCCCGTATGGCCCAATAAGGCCCATATACTCCCCGGCGAATTCCCGTAACTCTCCGGTACTCCGAGAAATACCCGAATCACTCGGAACCTTTCCCAACTCCGAATATAGTTGTCCAATATATCGATCTTTACGTCTCGACCATTTCGAGACTCCTCGTCATGTCCCCGATCTCATCCGGGACTCCGAACTCCTTCGGTACATCAAAACTCATAAACTCATAATAAAACTGTCATCGAAACCTTAAGCGTGCGGACCCTACGGGTTTGAGAACTATGTAGACATGAGCTAGAACTATTCTTGGTCAATAACCAATAGCGGAACCTGGATGCTCATATTGGCTCCCACATATTCTACGAAGATCTTTATCGGTCAAACCGCATAACAACATACGTTGTTCCCTTTGTCATCGACATGTTACTTGCCCGAGATTCGATCGTCGGTATCTAATACCTAGTTCAATCCCGTTACCGGAAAGTCTCTTTACTCGTTACGTAATGCATCATTCCGTAACTAGCTCATTAGCTACATTGCTTGCAAGGCTTATAGTGATGTGCATTACCGAGAGGGCCCAGAGATACCTCTTCGACAATCGGAGTGACAAAACCTAATCTCGAAATACGCCAACCCAACATGTACCTTTGGAGACACCTGTAGTACTCCTTTATAATCACCCAGTTACGTTGTGACGTTTGGTAGCACCCAAAGTGTTCCTCCGGTAAACGGGAGTTGCATAATCTCATAGTTACAGGAACATGTATAAGTCATGAAGAAAGCAATAGCAATATACTAAACGATCAAGTGCTAGGCTAACGGAATGGGTCATGTCAATCACATCATTCTCCTAATGATGTGATCCCATTAATCAAATGACAACACATGTCTATGGTTAGGAAACATAACCATCTTTGATTAATGAGCTAGTGAAGTAGAGGCATACTAGTGACTATATGTTTGTCTATGTATTCATACATGTATCATGTTTCCGGTTAATACAATTCTAGCATGAATAATAAACATTTATCATGATATGAGGAAATAAATAATAACTTTATTATTGCCTCTAGGGCATATTTCCTTCAGTAAGGTATATGTGGGACATTATTGGTGTTGAACCACCAGAATGTGTATGCCCTCATTGTAGCACATAGGCAATTAGCTACTATTCTTTATTGCTCTAACATATCTACTCCCCCCTTCACCCCTCTTAATTATCTCAACTGTTTTCGATATTTTATTTTGCCATGTCACGCAACCAAGAAGACCATGTGGATGCTCACTTCACACTAGTTAGATGTTCCACACGTCTTCTTGCACTTCCTACGTTTCAATTTCCTAGGTTAATTAGCCCTAAATCTACACCATTTTTCCTCTTAAATAAGACCTTTGTTGGTTATACCAATCATAGAATTATAAACTTTCGTCACATTTTTAAGCAACTTCTATTTTAAATCCAGATGCATTTTTTTCATGTAAAATATCCTCCACCAGTCCACCAGCTCCAACGTAAATCCTCATGTATGATGACTTTTTCCTAGCTTGTTCACCAATCAGTACCATCTAGCTAAATCTATACTGTAGAGTTGAGAATAAAAATGCATCCAATACCGATGTCTCTCAACTGATGAAGATGGACTCTACATGTGGAATTAGCACTAACAAAATGACCTATACAGAAAAACAATGAGGTCGATTACTGAAACCCCTTCTTTTTGTCTAACAACTCCTTGCGTGTTAACTATGCTTGAATTATCTCTTGACATCGGATGCCCATGTCATCCGTTTGTAGATATTTAGCGATTGTACAACTAGAGAGGGGCTTATGAAACCATGTGGGTCCCCATGAGCTAATAGCCTCGCAAAATTTCCCGTGCATTTCTTTGGGTTCTGTTTTGACGAGAACAAATGCTAGAGAAGCTTTCCGATAAGCGGCACTTGGATCATGTTTGTTCCAGCAAGGCATTTGCCCCTTTATTGTAGTATACCATCAGTGCTTTTTTGTTCTCTAATGCAATTGGCTTGTCAGGGGCCTGACCATGTAGTAGTTTCCCAAACACTAGATCCACTGATGATCTCAAGTTAGTAGTTCATCCAGTATCGGCCAAGAGGAGGGGTTCTTTAGTTCTCATGATCTGAAACACATGCGAAAATATGTTGATAATGACATGTGGAATCCTGGGGGAATCGAAAACATGAGATCCGGTGATAGAATTGTTTGGCGCACCAATGGAGAAACAAAAAAATTCTGTAGTTTTTTCTATTGTGATGTACTTTTATTGTGTACTAGAATGCTTGTCATCACAATAAGAATATCATAGTAGTATCATGCATGCCAACTAGGCATTTTAGCTGAGGTGGCACATAATTAAATGAAAAAAAAAGAGGATTGAGTATCTTGATATGATACCATATTATAATAAATGATGTACTAGTATATGTGATGTATGACAATACATGAGATTTCTATAATATCAAAGTTATGAAACCATACATCATATGCATGATACTTGAAATATGCCGTCAGCTAAGCAAGTTAGTGTGGTCAACTAAGAAAAGGTACTTATCTCGTGCGCCGTGTGCTCGTGTGTGGCCCGGCCGGGGAGCAAGTTGGGGCGGCACGTAGATATAGGAGCAAGAGCACGCACCTTAGTGGGCACCGAGGTTTAGCAAAATTAAGTATTCTAGTTTCTTCTTACTCCGCTTGCACGCATGGACCGTATAGCTAGGGACTAGTGGTCACTGGTTTCGGGGAATTCCTGTGGGTGCATACGCGGTGGTGTAGACTGTCAACGGCCGGTATACGACAATTATTCTCTTTGTTTTAAAATAAGTGTCATAACTTTGTACTAACTTTAGTATAAAGCTGCATACGACATTTATTTTGAGACATAATCCGTATTTATCAACTGCAAGTTTAGTACTCCAAACCAGCGGCATCCCGTCGATCCAAACCAGAGTACGTGACGCATGCATGGGAAAGTTGCTCTAGCTATTTTGTACATATGTGTTTCGCTTGTCGTATTTGAAGTTTAATAGTATACCCAGTAATTAATTCTCGGCTCGCCACACTCCGCACGCCACTAACCAACATAAAAGTTATACTTCATTTCAAAAAAAGTAAAAAAAAAGTGATATGGGTTTAGTTTAAATTTGAACTAAAAATATGGCACCAATTTTGGAAAAACTAAAACCCTGATATTATTTCAGAACGGAGGGAGTAATATCTTTTCGCTAAAAAAGCGTAGACCAAAGGCTCGAATCTCCGTCGTGATTGTCAAAAGAAAAAGATTGCACCTTTTTTCTAAAAAAAAGGCAAAAGCTTGCTTTTTCATTGATTAAGAAGAAGATAGTTGCCTAGTTAATTGTTGGGCAAAAACTAATACAATCAGAGCCAAGCCCACACCAAACTCAAGCACCGAAGAGGACAACGCGGATGGTATCTACCAACAAGTCAACCCGCGAAACCTCATGCGAACTACTCCCAAAATAAAGAACACCGAAGAAAGAAACACGTTGTGGTGACTAACATCTTGCAGGGTTGCCCCTCATGGCGGCACTTACCATTTGGTTCACAATTTTTATCTTCTTTGCCTTGCCTAAGTGATTCAATTGCTAGGCAATCGAAGGAACGACAATGAGGCCTTCGGTCAACTCAATGAAGTCATGTAGAGTGTCATCGTCCTCTGTCACAAAAGCACACCCATATGCAGAAACATGTACTTCATCGAAGGTAGAGTTAGCTAGGCCGAACTCAGTGGTCAGCACCGAAGCATCTAACTCCAAATTCAGCAGCCACTCAGTGTCGTCAATATCCTCAACACCTTGATCTCCATGACTTTGCCGCAACTTCATGATCAACACAACCCCCACGAGAAGCTTCAACAAACCTCATTGAATCGGGAACTTCGGCATGATAAAGAAAGAGCAATGATGAAACATTGAAACCATAAGCATGCACTCGCCACCTACCTTCTCCATTCACCCATGCGCTTAATGCTTCATTTTCCTATGTTAATTAGCCAAAAATGAGAGCTTTGTTGAGTATACACAAATCATATCATTACAATTTTTGTCCATGTCCTGTGCGTCTAGCATCATGGAACACAATCACCGTGGGTCCAAAAGTTTCAACAAAATCCCAGCACGTGCAACGATTTTTTGCCTTATTCACCTGTCGGTATCGTCAAAGTACATACAACAGAATCGAGACAATAGAAAAGAAAGAAAAGAAAGCATACACTAAGAATGTCCCACTAAGTTAGTTGGACTCGGGGAATTAGCACTGGCACAGTGGGCTATATATAAGAACAACAAGATCGGCTATCGGATTTTGTTTTTTGATCCGACGACTCCTAACTCATTATCATTATCTCTTGGCATCCGCTGCTCACCATAATGACACTCTTTTCAAGATATCTGCCCTTGCTACGTCCAAGGACCAATACATCTTTGTGTGTGTATGAAGGGTTGAGATCCTCTGCAGTACTATATGGTGCTGTAGTGCAGATGACATGTGGGGCCAGGTCCACCCGGCAGTGACTGTACTGCATGATGCGCCACTGCAGATGATCCTAACCCGTATATGAACTTTAGCAAAAATCCTAATTAATACTCGGAGTACAGCTAAACTCTACTAACCACTCCGATCCATATTAGTTATCACTGCTTTAGTAAAAATTGTGTATTAAAGTTGTACTAAAGCAGCAACAATTAAAAAGGATCGGAAGGAGTACAATAGTTTTCATTGAGTAGTTTCAGGTCAAATTCTGTGGGTGCAAGTAGCCGAAGCTGGAGTATTAGCCAACTGTGAGTATTATATTAGCCTAAGTTCAAGAAGCAACAGCTGATAGTAGAATATTTTATTACCTCCTCTGATCAGTGAGAATTAATATGAATGGGATGAAGTAGTATATGCGCAAGTGGGCGTCGATGGATCGATCTATTTTTACCAGCCAAAACCCTCTACATCTTGACGATCCAACTGAGGAACGCACGTGTCGCATATGCGCAGGAGCAGCTAGGATTCATATCTTTTATCCGTACGTACCTACTCCCTCCGTTTCACAATACATGCTTTTCATTTGTTAAAATACAGATATATCTAGACATGTTTTAGTATGTAGGTACATTTATTTTTGAACAAATAAAAGTCAAGTATTTTGAAACGAAGGGAGTGTGTATATCGTCTTTCAAGTTATTGAACTGTATTCAATCATTGTTTTCCCGAAAAAAAAACTGTATTCAATCATTAACTCCAAATCTCTGGTCTCGGCTCACTTCACACGCGACCCACGAACGAACAAGTTGGGACCATGTAGTACATATAGTTATATACCGTTACACTAGAATCGCGCCCACACCCTGTCAGTATCCGGCTGAACTCTCTGTCGCAAAGCCGCCTGTCGACGATGAACAAGTTTTGGCGCGTGTGTGCACTCCCCGGTGCAGATAATACGGACGTACTCCTTCCGTTTCTGAATATAATAAATATAAGTCTTTTTAAAGATTTTAATACATGGCATTCAACCGTTGCGTATTTGTATCTAATCGCCGATTCGCCGGCTAGCCAGCCAGCTCGATCGGCAAGGATTCGATTCTTCGCAGCGTTTGTCTATATGTACGTGGAGAATATACGTTTAGGTGGTTGAACAAAAATGTAGTACTACTAGATATGTACTATTGTTCTTCGATCCATATTAACTGTCGTTGACTTAGTAGAAATTTATAATCATTGACAATTAATATGTGTAGAAGGAAGTACTACTAATAGGTAATCAAGATTAATTAGTCTCCCCAGCGGTGGAAAAACTGGCTGGTTCACGCAAGTCTGAAGATTAGTCAAGTAAACTGGCTGGAGTACTAATATCGTATGCATGTTACTAGTACTTCTTTCGTTTTTATTTACTCCGCATATTAAATTTAACCGAAGTCAAAATTCATAAAGTTCGATCAAGTTTATAGAAAATAATACAAATATTTATCATAGATATGTAGTGAAAGTACATTCAATAATGAATCTAATGATATTGATTTCTTATTGTATCTGAAAAGTATACCGTCAGCTAAGCAGCTTAGTGTGGTCAACTAAGAAAAGATACTCCGTCTGCTCGTGTGCGGGCCGGCCGGGGAGCAAGTTGGGCGGCACGTAGGTGGCCTGCATGCATGCATCATCGCCGAGGTATAGGAGCAAGAACACGCACCTCGTGGGCACCGATACAGCTTTGTCGGTCCGAGGTTTGTAGCAAAATTAAGTATTCTAGTTTCTTCTAAATCCGTGAGCACGAATGGACCGTATAGCTAGGGGCCGGTGGTCACTAGTCTCAGGGAACTCCTGTGGGTGCATGCGCGGTGTTGTAGTTTGTTGACGGCCGGTATACGACAATTATTTTCCGTTTCGAAATAAATGTCTTAACTTTATACTACTAATTTTAGTACCTTATAAAGTTGCATTATTTGTTAAGTGCAAGTAGTAGCTGGTAGCAATAGTTTAGTACTCCAAACCAGCCGGATCCTGTCGATCCAAACCAGAGTACCTGACGCATGCATGCCCGGAAAGTTGCTCTAGCTATTTTGTACATATGTGCTTTGCTCGTCGTATTTGAAGTTCTATAGTATATCTATTAATTAATTCTCGTCTTGCCACACTCCGCACGGCACTGACCAGCTATAAGTTATACTCCCTTTGTTTCAAAATAAGTGATGCATGTTTAGTTTAAATTAAAACTAAAAACATGACATTTATTTTGGAAAAACTAAAACCCAGACACTTATTTCGAAATGGAGGAAGTAATATCTTTTGCACTAAAAAAGAGAGCCCAAAAGGCTTGAATCTCCATCGTGATTGTGAAAAGAATAGAGCACTGCGAACCAACCTGTAGTTAGATGGCTAGAGTACAGCCGTATCCCCAACCCATCAGAGTTCAAGTCCTAGACTTGATATTGGTGCTCACATTTTTCTGTATTTATTTCAGACTTTCCGGTGATGTTCGTTTAGTGAAAGGAGATGTTCCCGTCGACTACAATGTGCCTGTGGTGACTTTGTCTTAAAATTCTATGTTGGCTTAGTTTCTTGAAGGTACTCATAGGTGTAGGGTGTGCGTGTGTGCTCATAGAGGTGAGTGTATGCTCGCCTATGTGGGTGACTTAGATTGTACTGTGTTCTCAAAAAACAAAATGATGGCCCTTTAAAAAAAAGCTTTGCCTTTTTCATTGATTAAGAAGAAGATTGTTGCTCAGTTGATTGCTGCAAAACTGGATGAAAACCAATACAATCACGACCAAGCCCAATCCAAACTCAAGCAGCGACGAGGACACCGCTGATGGCACCTGCTAACAAGTCCACTCGTGAAACCTCATAGAACTACTCCCAAAATAAAGAACACCGAAGAAACAAACACACAATGGCGACTAACATCTTGCATGGTTGTCCCTCATTGCAGCAATTACCAATTGGTTGACATTCTTGATCTTCTTTGCCTTGATAAAGTGATTCAATCGCTGGGTGACCGGACTAACAACAACAAGGCCTTTGATCAACTCAATGATGTCATGCAGAGTGTCATCCTCCTCTGTCACAAAAGCACACCCATTTGCAGCAGCATGTATTTCACCGGAGGTAGAATTAGGTAGGCCGAACACAGTGGCCACCACTGGAGCATCTAACTCCAAAGTGAGCAGCCACTCACTGTCATCAATGTCCTCAACACCTTGGTCTCCATGATTTTTCACATGCGTCACCTCTGCCGTCGGCATCGACCCCTGCACACCATTGGATGCCTCCACCTCCTCCAAAAAGCTGGTCACATGAGCTAACAAGAAGCACAAAGAGTCCTTATGCTTGCGCACAGGGTGAAGTGCCAACTTCATCATGATTTGAAGTTCATAACTGGTTGAGGCTAGCATATAGTGGGTAGACTTTGCACAATTTCATGATCAACACAACTTTCCCCAGAAGCTTTAACAAACCTCACTGACTCAGGAACTTCCGTATGATGAAGAAAGAGCTGTGACGAAACATTAAAACCATAAGCATGCCCTCACCACCTGCCTTCTCCATTCACCAATACGCTTAGGTTTCATTTTCCTAGGTTAATTAGCCAAAAACAAGAGCTTCGTTGAGTACACACCGATCGAATCATTACAATTTTTTGCCACGTTGGGTGCGTCTAGCATTATGGAACACAATCACCGCGGGTCCAAAAATTCCAACACCCGGCGTATGCAACGACTTTTGCCTCATTCACCTGTCGGTATCGTCTATGTAAATACAATAGAATCAACAACAGAGAAGAAAGAAAAGAAAGCATATACTAAGAATGTCTCTCAACTAACTTAGTTGGACTCAGGGAATTAGCACGGGCACAGTTGGCTATATATAAAAGCAGCAAGATCGGCTAACGTTTTTTGATCCGACGACTCGTAACTCATTATCCTTGAGTTATCGCTCGACATCCACTGCTCATTATAATGATATTATTTTCAAGATATTCAGCGACTCAAATAGAGGGTGTGGGGAGCCCTACGGATCCTAGAAAGCTAATAATCTCTTAAACTTATTTGTGTATTTTCTTTAGACCCTGTTTAATTTTTTTTAAGATATGTTTGGAACGCTTTTCAAAATGCGGTAGTCAGTTGTATTAACTCATTCAAACCATCCATCACTCTTGTCGGCGTACACCGTCAGTGCTTTATGGTTCATCAGATACTGTACAAGATTCTGCGATTAGAGTGTTTGGTGCACCGTGCACCACGGGTGAATTAAAGAAACTACCACAGTTCCGTTTATTAATACTAAAGGCTACCAAAATCTACTAATCCCTGTGATATTAATTATCGTTGTTTTAGTACTCTCTCCGTTTCTTTTTAGTCTACATATAAAATTTGGTCAAAGTTAAACTTTGTAAAGTTTGACTAAGTTTATATTAAAAATTATCAACATTCACAATACAAAACCAATATTATTAGATGCATTATGTAATTAATTTTCATACGGTATAAATTCAGTATTGTATATGTTGATACTTTTTGATATAAATTTGGTCAAATTTTGCTTAGTTTGACTTTAACAATCTTATATGCAGAGTAAAAATAAACAGAGGGAGTAAAAGTTATGTACTAAAGTTGAATTAAGAAAAGGATCAGAGGGAGTACTAGTATAGTTTTTCATTGATGAGTCGTTTCAGGCAAATTCTGTGGGTGCAAGTAGCGCAGTTGGAATATTAGCCAACTGTGAATATTATATTAACCGTTTTATTGTTTAAATGCAAGTAGCAGCAGCTGATAGTAGACTATTTCATTAGTTCCGGATGGAGTATTATATGTGCAAGTAGGCGTCGATGGATCAATCTCTTTTTACCAACCAAAACCATCAGCATCCTGTCGATCCGAATGACGCACTTAAGTGTTGCATATACGCGGGAGCAGCCAGTATTCATATCTTTTGTCCGTACGACGTATATCGTCTTCGAAGTTTTTCGAATTGTATTCAATATTACTCTCGTCTCGGCTCACTTCACACGCGACCGACGAACGGACAATTTTGGACCATAAATATATACCGTTACCCTAGAATGGCGCGCACACCCTATCAATATCTGGCTATCGCAAAACCACCTGTCTAAGCTTAGGCTGGTCATATATAGTAGTAGTGTCATAGAGAACTTCATTAATTAGCTTGTAGACTCATTTTGTCTTAGAAAGCGCTATGTTACAGTAACATATTATATTACCATTTCTCATTAACTCATACCACATAAGCATAAAAATTTAGAGTGCGCTATGTTACTTGCTAAGTTACTCCCACTATGACTAGCCTTAATTTTGGCACGTGTGTGCACTCTCCAGCGCAAATGTATAGTAAGTTATTCTATCTATATTAATTGTCGCTGATTTAGTATAACTTTTTAATAGATCATCAACAATTAATATGGACACAACGCAACAAAATAAAAAAATTAACATGGATCGAACAAAGTACAGTCCCATCCATCAAAACCCACAGTGTGGTCATTTTTTGTTTTGCTGCCAATGGGTCATGGTTTTTCAGATCCGGTAGGTTTACATTTTCGGTGGATCCATTTGCATTCGGCCCACTTGTGGTCTTTAGAGTTACTACAGACTTTCATTGTCCTTTTCTTCTCCAGGACGATGATTTGCTTTCCGGAGGTGTTTTTTGGTCTGTATCGACGACTTTTCCATCACTGCATCTATAAGCTCCTATATTCAAAATAGTTTGCTCTGCCAAGACGAATGCCCCGAAGCGGCATCGATATTCTCACGAGCGTCGAGTAAGAATACGACACCCAACCCTAAGCCTTTCATTATAATTTTATTTTTTGCAAGGGAATGTTTGTAAGGATCTCCATCGTTGACGCTTAAACAGCTGGCAACTATTTGGACTGAACAGCCTGAACGTGATTTGTGATCCAACACATTATCCCATCAATTTATGGACTGATTTGGATGTCTGTTTTTCCTCAAACCGGAGGCAAAATTGGGGGCTTTGCGGCGTTCGAACCACTGCCATGCACACGTCCGCCACCCCGTTCCCACCCAAAAATCCTCCTACACATTACAAATTTGTACCCCCATCAGGTCTAGCATTATGGAACACAACCCTTACCGGTCCAAAACAAAAATCCGGCATGTGCAACTTTCGGCTTATTCACCTGTCAGTATCTTCTATATACATACTCCCTCCGTTCCGTTATGTAAGGTGTATTATTTTTGGTACGGTGACCAAGGCATGGAATTATAGACATGCTAGGACTAAATTACCCTTGGCAAATTTGTTCATTAGTGATAAGTAAATCAATTAGTCCATGAAAGTAAGAGATGCATGCAATCGACAAAGTGATACTTTTCTTATTTTGCTACAAGAATAGATACAAACAATTAGGAGAGAGATACTTTCCATTTTTTTGATGCTAGCAAGGGAATTATGAAGAATTGGAAGAATGCATCACATTCTGAAATTTTATCAAAAAATAAATACACCTTAATTAACGGAACGGAGGGAGTACAATAAAAGAATCGACAATAGAAACGAAAGAAAAGAAATCATATGCTACAAATGTGTCTCAACATATATATATATATATATATATATATATATATATATATATATATATATATATATATATATATATATACACACACACACACACACACACATCTGGGCTATTCTGTTACGCGTAACAGAATATTATTTTGTTACCCTTTTTGAACTGACGGTTTCAGGTGGTTGTACTGATGTTTTTGAAGCGGTTGAACTGATGCTTTCAGTTGTGTTTAAAAGATCGTCTTTTTTTAGTTCAAAAACTTTTTGTAATTTTTTTGTCGGAACGGGGCATGTAATATATCGTTGGAAAGCTCTTGACAACCATATTTCAAGTATATTGAACGTTTTTGCAAAATCATTATGGTTTAAGAGCAGTTTTGAAAAAACCATTTTTTTCAAAACCAAAAATGTGAATCGTATTTTGGACTCAATTTTCAAACGGTTTGTCGGAACTGAGCACATAAGATGGCGTTGGAAAGCTGGTGAAAATCCGCATCTTCCATATATGTATTGTTTTTTCTAATTCTATATGATTTAAAAGTAATTTGAAAAACGGTAAAATTCTGGGCAAAACGTATTTTCGCGATTTTTGCAAACGGTTTGTCAGATTGACGCAAATGATACGGCGTTGGAAAGCTATAGAAAATGCGCAACTTTTTCGTAAAGAAATGTTTTTCTAATTTCTTACGGTTTAAAAACGAATTCGAATACGGTCAAATTTGATTTTAAACGCGATTTTTTTTAAAAAGTTTGTCGAAATATGGAAAATAGTATACCGTTGGATAGATATCGAAAATTCGGAACTTAGTCATGTTGAATGTTTTCTCTACTTCGCAACCGTTTAAGAGTAATTTTGAATACGGCATGACAGATCCTGCTGTTTTCTCGTTTGAAAAACAGAGTAGTCGTACTGATATATGTGTATGTTTGTACCGAGCTATTTTTTGTAGAGTAATTTTGAATGGTTTTGAAAAATGATACTTGTACTGATGCTTGCATGGGTTTGTCCTAAGCGTGTTTTTACTAACTAGACTTTCCTTATTTTTTGGGTAGTATTTTTCTCGTAAGTTTTCAACGGTTTATTGTATCATCGCCCCTGTACTTGTATGGTTTGTATCATCGAACTGAATGATATTTTCTTCAAAAAGAAAATGTGTTTTTTTTTAACTCAACATTTTTTTGACAACGATGTTCTGAACTTCTCTCATTTTACGACTTGTACTGAGGTACTTACTAAGCAGGATTTTCATGGGGTTTCTTTTTTTGCTTGAATTTTTATAATTTGAATTTCTGCCATTTCTTTTATTCCGAATGGACCACCGTTTTTAACTCGTACCGAGGTACTTACTACGCCCGAACTGGGGTGGCTGTCGCGTGTCTCGGCGAGGAAGAAGACGAAGCTCGGGGGCGAGACTGGATTCGACCGGCGGCTAGTCCGGTCGGTAGGATGCTGCGCAAGGTGGGGGGTGACAGGCGCAGGGCGGCGGGGCTCAGAGTGGCGGCGCACGGCGGAGGGACTCGGGTTGGCGGCGCGGGGCGGGGATGGCGGTGCGCGGCGGCGGAGGGAGGCTGGGATTGCGCGCGACAGCCGCCGGAG
>NC_041381.1:700295586-700311886 GCF_002162155.2 Triticum dicoccoides
GGCAGCGCGTGGGTCGGAGGAGCGACCCGTCACGGCGCCGCGGGCTCCCTCGCTCCGGCAGCCGCCGTCGCTCGCTCGCCCGCGACGGCTGCCTCTCCGGCGGTAGGAGGCGGGCTAGGTTGGGGACGGGTCGGGGAGTTTCTCCTGTGGCCTGCGCGTCTCTCCCTTATAGGGACCGAGGATAACAGAATAATATTCTGTTACCGGTAACAGAATAGTATATATATATATATATATATATATATATAAATAAATAAATAGGATCGGCTATTGAATTCCTTTTTTTGGCCGATGACTCATAATTAATTATCGTTGAGTTATCTTTCCACATCTGCTGCCAACTATAATGACACTCTTTTCTAGATATTCCAGCGAAAAACCACCCCGCGTCCTCCTCCTTAGCAACTCAGGGAGCGAACACTAGTAGAAAAAGGGCCTATTGTCCCGGTTCATAAGGGCCTTCAGTCCCGGTTCTAGAACCGGGACTAAAGGGTCGTTACTAAAGCCTCCCCCTTTAGTCCCGGTTCTTACACGAACCGGGACTAAAGGCCGTCCACGTGGCCGCTGCCTGGAGGTCCACCTTTAGTCCCGGTTGGTAACACCTCGCCGCTCGAATCGGGACTAATGCTCACATTAGTCCCAGTTCGTAATGCAACCGGGATTAATGCTCTTTTCTGGCCGAACGAAAGCCCTGTTTTCTACTAGTGGAAACTCTCGCCGCTCCTTGTTCCCCCACTCCCTCCCTTCATCCCGCCACCGTGACAGGCGCCGGCTGGCGAAGCTCGGCATGCTGTAGTGAAGGTGGTGGTGGGATGTTTCTTGGGTTCGCTCTGGAAGGTGGGAATGGCCAGGCTCTGGCGCATGAATGAGGTGGTGAGGCGCTCGAGTTTCCTGGCTAGTTGGGTGAGATGCAATGGCTGAGGTTGTGCATTGCTCTCCGCGATGACCTGGTGTTTGGCGTTGCGGCTTGTGGAGCCAGTCATGCGGCACTCTCCCACATGGAGGGTCTTGTTGGTGCCCTTCGGTTCAGCTAGGTCTGGCTGGTGCCTTCGGCTCGGCTGGATCTAAGGGGGTTCTGGCCCTATCTAGTCCTCTGTCAACCAGAGGCCCGATGCAGGTTCGCATTGCGGCTAGCTGTTTGGCCATGTCCAAAAAACCGGACCGACGGCGCTATGCTGGGAGGTGGACCATGGTGGCGAGGTGTTTGAGACCAGTTGATGACTCTATAGTACATGGCTTGGTGGTCGTGATTCAGATTTGATTGACCGAGTGGGGTAGCTATGGACAATGCTGCATCGACCTCTTATGGCTTCACGACGACTGTGGTCATCGAAAGATCTTCAGGAGTGTTCATCTGTCAAGATTCAGTGGTTCACTTCGGTGGTGAGATGCAACTTATGCACAACAACTTGATGTAGAGGGATGGCTGTGCCGTGGTAGTGGTCTTATTGTATGTAACTGTTGGAATCATGGAAAAGTGGTGGCGACAACACCTTAGTGACTTCGATGGCGGTGCTACTCGAGGAGCCGGTCACGAGCTCCGGGGTGAAAGCCAATGTCTGACCGGCGATGGTTATACCTGACAATGGTGAAATTCTTACGTTGTTACCTTGTTGAAGGCATTTCTCACATGTAAGGGCATTCTTGTCCCTCAGTAGTTTTGGTGATTGATGATAATGCCTTTTCAGACTAATCGTGTGTATTGAGTTTTTCAGATATATCATGACTAAACACAAGACGATTTGATGCCCCTCGAAGATTATTGAAGACGGCGTTTCTCTACGGTTCGGTTCGATGGAGTTGAGTCATAGGAAAGCTGTACTATTAAGAGGGGGTCCGCTTTGGAAAGGTTTGGTTGGAATCTCACGTCCACGTTCCCTTTTGCACCGCCTTTCCTCTAGCTCTTTGGAGTGTTCCTCCGTCTCACCTTGTCTCTGCAAAATGAAGGTCTCCGTGTCGCTCTTCTTAGGCTAGCGGTAGTACTGCTCCTCAGAGCGGTACTACCGCAGGAGCCAGCGGTAGTACCGGGCTCCGGCACGATAGTATCATGGGCTCCCACGGTAGTACCGCTCCTCATAAGCGGTAGTACCATGAGTTCTGGACTGGCGCCGCTGCTCAAGCAGTAGTAGGCGCGGATGTAATTTTTTACATCCACGCTCTACGCGGTAGTACCGTGCTACGGCGCGGTAGTACCGTGGCGCCTGGCCAGGTACAGCAGCAGGAGCGGAGGTAGGGGCGGATATAATTTTTTACATCTGCTCCCTTCAGGGTAGTACCGCACCCCTAGTCGTGGTAGTTCCGTGTCGGATTTTCGCTCAAGAATATCTCAGCGGAGGTAGTCACGGATGTAATTTTTTACATCTATGCCTACCGGGCCTGGCCTGTGGCTGACCTGCGGTAGTACCGCATGGCGCCCTGGCTGTGCTCTTTTATTCAGGTCCGTGCTCCGCCGGGCCCATGGTAGTACCGTGGTCCGCCGCGGTAGTACCGCAGGCCCGTGAGGAAGTACCACTCCTGTGGTGCGGTAGTTCCGCGGGTCGCGGGCTGAGTGGTGGGTAACGGTTGGAGTTGTCCCCCCACTATATAAGGGGGTCTTCTTCTCTAAGAAGACTCACCTCTTCCAACCCTAAGGTCCATTGTTGCTCCAAGCTCCATTTTCGGCCGATCTCTCTTCCTAGCCAATCAAACTTGTTGATTTGCTTGGGATTGGGTGACAAGGCCCCGATCTACACTTCCACCAAGAGATATTTGATTCCCCCCACTAATCCTTAGCGGATCTTGTTACTCTTGGGTGTTTGAGCACCCTAGACAGTTGAGGTCACCTCGGAGCCAATGTCCATTGTGGTGAAGCTTCGTGGTGTCGTTGGGAGCCTCCAATTAAGTTGTGGAGATTGCCCCAACCTTGTTTGTAAAGGTTCGGTCGCGGCCTTCAAGGGCACCAATAGTGGAATCACGGCATCTCGCATTGTGTGAGGGCGTGAGGAGATTACGGTGGCCCTAGTGGCTTCTTGGGGATCATTGTGCCTCCACACCGCTCTAACGGAGATGTACTTCCCCTCTAAAGGAAGGAACTCTGGTAACACATCCTCGCCTCCACCGGCTCCACTCTTGGTTATCTCGTGCCTTTACTTGTGCAATCTTATTTGTGTTGTTTACCTTGCTTGCTTATGTGCTAGTTGTTATTGCATCATATAGGTTGCTCACATAGTTGCATATCTAGACAACCTACTTTGATGCAAAGTTTAAATTGGTAAAGAAAAGATTAAAAAGTGTTAATTGCCTATTCACCCCCCTCTAGTTAACTATATCGATCCTTTCAATTGGTATCAGAGCCTCGTCTCTTTATTAAGGACTTTGCTATCCGAAGAGCATGGTTGACACCACAGACGATGTGGAGGAGCACTCCTTGTGAATCCTATCTCGTCTACGCCTGATGGGGGAACCACCACGGTCTCTCGTGAGGAGTTCAATGTGGCTTTGGACACATTGAAAACCTCCATGACGACCGATGTTGAAAGCATGTTTACTAAATTCCTAGAAGGTCTTAAACTATCTACCGCGCCGATGAAAGTGGGTGATCCCACTAACAAGGTGACGGATGCTATCTCCGACAAGGGGGGAGCTAATAGTGAAAAGGATCCTTCTACTAGTGGTAGAAATGGCACCGACATCTATGCCCATGTGGAACCTCCTACTTATGGAGGACCGATTCCCTCTACTCATTTAAATCATGCCGGTCCTCCTCCTAAGATTGTGAAAAATGTGGACTTTGATTCTTGGGTGTATCACTTTAAGTGTCATTTAAATCATGTGAATACTAATCTTTGGAGAATCATTGAAGAAGGTTTCTATCCACATGACGGAAGCAACTTCACCCCTAGAGAAGCCGTGGATAATCAATTCAATGAGAATGCTCTCTTCATCATCCAAGATGCTATTCCTCCTGAAGATGTTCCTTATCTTCGACCCTATGCCATGGCCAAAGACGCGTGGCATTGCGTTGTGTCTCTCTATCGGGGAAGTGCAAGCATTCAACGCTCCAACTATGAAGTGGTGCAAGATGAAGCCGATGAATTTGCAATGAAGGAAGATGAAGAACCTCATGAGCTCTTTCAGAGAGTAACCAAACTCATGGTCTCACTCCGAGATCATGGGAGCAAGGACACGGATGACAATTGGATCAAACGCAAGTTCCTCAAGGCCATGATGCCCTACAACAAGTCCATGTCCTCCGTCATCCGTCAAAGACTGAACTTCCACTCCATGACCTCGAGTGAAGTGTTGGATGAGTTCGTTGCTATGAGCATCTTGGACAAGACCGCCGACAACGCGGTGCTCCGTTCTCAAAGAACAAAGAAGTCCAATCTTGCTTTGAAGGCCAAGGTCATTGTGGAAGAAGAGGAAGAAGAGGAAGATGAGGAGGGCAATCCCGAGGATATAAAATATGATTATCATGAGCACATGGCTCTTGCTTCGAGGCAATTTTGGAGCAAGAAGAACACACGGCCTAATTTCAACAAGAACAATTCAAGTGGGCTCAAGGGAAAGCAACGAGTGAGAACTTGTTACAATTGTGGCAATGTGAGTCACTTTGTTGTGGATTGTCCTTACGAGAAGCGGGAAGACAATGGTGGCAAGCTCATTCGAAAAGACAAAGCCAAGTCCTTCCCCAACAAGAACAACTTCACCAAGAAGACTCCTACTCGAGGGTTAGTGGTTCAAGAAGAATACCATGAGGATGACGATGATGATGAAGATGGAGAAGCAATGGTCATGGCCTCCATTGCCATTGCTACTACTCCCTGGGTGTCTCTCATTGATTCATCCAACGAGAACATCACCGCCAAGTGCATCATGGCTAAAGCCACTAACAAGGGGTTTGCTTCCAATGGAGGATCATGGTTGCTCGATAGTGGAGCAACAAATCATATGACCGGAAGCAAGGAGTTGGTGGTGGACGTACATAAGATCCCATCTATGCCCACCAACGTCGAGTGGGGTGATGCCTCGTCTTCTAAGGTATTGGGTCTTGGCAAGGTTGTCATCTCTCATGATCTAACGATTGAGAAAGTCATGCTTGTCGAGTCCCTTGCATTCAATATTCTTTCCGTTCGTCAACTTGCACTCATGGGTTTTGCCACCTTCTTTGATATTGATACGGTGGCCATCTTGTGGAGCAAGACTCTTAAAGTAGCCTTTGTTGGGCATGTCGAGAATGGTCTCTATGTGATTAACTTTTAGGAGCGACCCAGTAAGACCGCGACATGCCTAATGGCTAAAGTTGATGTGGGATGGCTTTGGCATCGCTGTTTAGCCCACGTCAATATGAGATCTTTGCAAAGTCTTCTCAAGGGGGACCATGTACGTGGACTAACAAATGTTAGTTTTTCCAAAGATCGTGCTTGCAGTGCTTGTATCGAAGGGAAGCTTCATGAGAAGGCTCACCATCCAACGACTATCATCTACTCGAATAGACCCTTGGAGCTCCTTCACATGGACCTCTTTGGGCCTCCGTCCTTTGATAGTCTTGTTGGGGAACGTTGCATAAAATAAAAAATTTCCTACGTTCACCAAGATCCATCTATGAGTTCATCTAGCAATGAGAGAGAGAGAGAGATGCATCTACATACCCTTGTAGATTGTGTGCGGAAGCGTTCAAGAGAACGGGTTTGAGGTAGTCGTTCTCGTCGTGATCCTATCACCGGAGATCCTAGCGCCGAACGGACGACACCTCCGCGTTTAACACACGTACGGTCAGCGTGACGTCTCCTCCGTCTTGATCCAGCAAGGGGGAAGGAGAGGTTGATGACGATCCAGCAGCACGACGGCGTGGTGGTGGATGCAGCAGGGCTCCGGCAGGGCTTCGCCCAGCAACTACAGGAGGAGGATGAGGTGTAGCAGGGGGAGGGAGGCGCCAAGACTTAGGTGCGACTGCCCTCCCTCCCCCCTCCTTTATATAGCCCCCCTGGGGGGGGCGCCAGCCCTGGAGATCAGATCTCCAAGGGGGGCGGCGGCTAGGGGGGGTGGAGTGCCCCCCAAGGCAACTGGGGTGCGCCCCCCACCCTAGGGTTTTCAACCCTAGGCGCAGGGGGGACCAAGGCGGGGGGGCGCACCAGCCCACTAGGGGCTGGTTCCCCTCTCACATCAGCCCACGGGGCCCTCCGGGATAGGTGGCCCCACCCGATGGACCCCCGGGACCCTTCCGGTGGTCCCGGTACAATACCGGATGACCCCGAAACTTTCCCGATGGCCGAAACCACACTTCCTATATATAATTCTTTACCCCCGGACCATTACGAAACTCCTCGTGACGTCCGGGATCTCATCCGGGACTCCGAACAACTTTCGGTTTGCTGCATACTCATATTCATACAACCCTAGCGTCACCGAACCTTAAGTGTGTAGACCCTACGGGTTCGGGAGACATGCAGACATGACCGAGACGGCTCTCTGGTCAATAACCAACAGCGGGATATGGATACCCATGTCGGCTCCCACATACTCCTCGATGATCTCATCGGATGAACCACGATGTCGAGGATTCAAGCAACCCCGTCTACTATTCCCTTTGTCAGACGGTATGTTACTTGCCCGAGATTCGATCGTTGGTATCCCAATACCTCGTTCAATCTCGTTGCCGGCAAGTCACTTTACTCGTACCGTAATGCATGATCCCATGACCAGACACTTGGTCACTTTGAGCTCATTATGATGATGCACTACCGAGTGGGCCCAGTGATACCTCTCCGTTATACGGAGTGACAAATCCCAGTCTCTATCCGTGTCAACCCAACAGACACTTTCGAAGATACCTGTAGTGCACCTTTATAGTCACCCAGTTACGTTGTGACGTTTGGTACACCCAAAGCACTCCTGCGGTATCCGGGAGTTACACGATCTCATGGTCTAAGGAAGAGATACTTGACATAGGAAAAGCTCTAGCAAAACGAACTACACGATCTTGTGCTATGCTTAGGATTGGGTCTTGTCCATCACATCATTCTCCTAATGATGTGATCCTGTTATCAACGACATCCATTGTCCATAGTCAGGAAACCATGACTATCTGTTGATCAACGAGCTAGTCAACTAGAGGCTCACTAGGGACATGTCGTGGTCTAAGTATTCACACGTGTATTATGATTTCCGGATAATACAATTATAGCATGAATAAAAGACAACTATCATGAACAAAGAAATATAATAATAATCCTTTTATTATTGCCTCTAGGGCATATTTCCAACAAGTCTTGGGGGTAGAAAGTATTGCTTGGTGATTGTGGATGATTACTCAAGATATACTTGGGCATATTTCTTCAAGAGGAAGAGTGAAACTCAACAAACCGTCATTGACTTTGCAAATGAAGCTCAACGCCAACATGATGCAAAGATCTTGACAATAAGAAGTGACAATGGCAGCGAGTTCAAGAACTACACCTTGGATGAGTTTCTTAGTGATGAGGGGATCAAACATCAATATGCTGCACCATATACCCCTCAACAAAATGGTGTCGCAGAGAGGAAGAACCGGACGTTGATGGATGCGGCAAGAACCATGATGACGGAGTTCAAGTCTCCATACAACTTTTGGGCTGAAGCCATCAACACAGCATGTCATGCATCCAATCGACTCTATCTGCGCAAAGGCTTGAACAAGACTCCTTATCAAATACTCACCGGTAACAAGCCCAACCTCAAGTACTTCCGGGTGTTCGGGTGTAAGTGTTTCATTCTCAATAAAGGTGTTCGTTTGTCTAAATTTGAGGCTAGAGCTTATGAGGGCATATTTGTTGGTTATGCTTCAAACTCTCATGCTTACCGTGTCCTCAACAAGTCCACCAGACTCATTGAGGAGACGTGTAACATAGAGTTTGAAGAGAATAATGGCTCCCAAGTGGAGCAAAGTGGTACTTGTGATGTAGGTGATGAAATTCCTCCCCAAGCCATAAGAAGAATGGGTATTGGTCATATCCTACCCATTGAGGAACCCCTTGTGGCCGAAGGAGAAGGACAATGCTCCACTCAGGTGGAGCCATCACCAACCCAAGACCCACACGCTTCCGAAGAACATAGTGAAGGCCCTCAACCTCATGAACAAGACCAAGGGCAAGATCAACTTCAAGATAGTGATGATTCACCAAATGATGCTCAAGGTCAAGTTCTCCCCCTCGACCAAGTTCAAGATCAAGAGCAAGCTCAAGATCTTGAACAAGCTCAAGACGGCGCTCAAGATAATCAAGTTAATCCTCCTCCCTCCACATCCGAGGAGTAATTAGAGCGTCGTGCCGTGAAGATCGCTTCCAAGCTCACCACCAAAGGTCATCTCATGGAGAATGTGGTTGGGATCCTAAGAAAGGGGGTAAGCACTCGTAGACAATTAGCAAACTATTGTGAACATCACGCATTTGTCTCTTGTGTTGAACCCCAAAAGGTCTATGAGGCGCTCGAAGATTCGGATTGGCTCAATGCCATGCATGAAGAACTCAACAACTTCGAGTACAACAAGGTGTGGATATTGGTCCCAAGGCCGTCGGGGAACCACAACGTCATTGGAACCAAGTGGATTTTCAAGAACAAGCAAGATGCTCATGGGAACATCATTCGCAACAAGGCAAGATTGGTAGCATAAGGCTACTCCCAAGTCGAGGGTATCGACTACGGTGAAACCTTTGCTCCTATTGCCCGCCTTGAATCCATTCGTTTGTTGATTTCTTATGCCTCTCATCACAACTTTAAGTTACAACAAATGGATGTGAAAAGTGATTTTCTTAATGGTCCTATTAATGAGTTGGTTTATGTCAAGCAACCCCCCGGGTTCGAGGATCCCTACTTCCCGGATCATGTGTATCAACTCGACAAGGCACTCTATGGCCTTAAACAAGCCCCACGTGCGTGGTATGACCACCTTACCGAGTTGTTACAAGATCATGGATTTGAAGTTGGGAAAATCGATCCCACTCTTTTTACTAAGAAGGTCAAAGGGGAGTTGTTTGTATGCCAACTATATGTTGATGATATTATCTTTGGTTCCCCTAACAAAGCTTTCAATGAGGAATTTGCCGCTCTCATGACCTCTAAGTTCAAGATGTCTTCGATGGGAGAGTTGAAGTTCTTCCTTGGTTTTGATATCAAACAAAGAAGAGAAGGTACCTTCATCAACCAAGCGAAATACACTCAAGACATGCTAAAAATATTCAAGCTAAGTGATGTCAAGCCGGCTTCTACTCCAATGCCTACCAAGTGCCAACTTGACATTGATCCCAATGGTAAAGCAGTGGATCAAAAGGTATATCGCTCCATGATTGGATCCTTGCTTTACCTTTGTGCATCTAGACCGGATATCATGTTGAGTGTGGGAATATGTGCACGGTTTCAAGCCGCACTGAAGGAAAGCCACTATGTGGCGGTCAAGCGAATCTTTCGATATTTGGCTCATACCCCAAACTTTGGCTTATGGTACCCAAGAGCAGAAAAATTCAAGCTTGAAGGATTTATGGATTCCGATTGGGCGGGAGACAAAGTGGATAGGAAGTCCACTTCCGGAGGGTGCCAATTTCTTGGTTGCTCTTTGGTGAGTTGGTCTTCCAAGAAGCAAAGTTGTGTGTCTCTCTCGTCCACCGAAGCGGATTATGTGGCGGCCAGTAGTTGTTGTGCACAACTCCTATGTATGAGGCAAACTTTAAAGGAGTACGGTGTCATTTGTGACAAAGTGCCTCTTTGGTGTGACAATGAAAGTGCCATCAAGATTTCTCTCAACCCGGTGCAACACTTCAAGACGAAGCACATTGAGATTCGGTATCACTTCATCCGGGATCATATTAGGCGAGGGGAGATCGAGCTCAAGTATGTTAACACTCATGCTAACCTTGCAGATATTTTCACGAAGCCCTTGGATGAAGCAAGATTTTGCGAGTTAAGGCATGAGCTAAATATCATTTATTCGAGCAATGTGACTGGAGCCCTTGCACACCCCACCTCACTCAACTTGTTGTCTAGTTTAGGTGTAGGCATGGACATAGGGGGAGTGTTGTTCTCTCAATGAACTCTTCGTCCCCCCATTATGCATAAATTGATCAACTCTTTCACATTAGCCATTTTTGATGGTACTTGTGCTTCAAAGATGAGTTTTGGTCATGGACCCAAGGATAATTCTTTGCGGTGCCATACCAATTGACTCAAACATAGGTGGCTCCGGCCACCGCCCTCCCTTTGGAGAAGTGGTGTCTCTTAGTTGGTCGGTGTTTTTTCGGAGGTTGTTTTTGCTTTTTCTCCCTTTCTGTCGTGTGTTCTTGCACTTTCTTGGTTTACGGTACTACCGTGGTGAGCCACGCTACTACCGCAGGAGTTGATGGCTCTATGTTTAGTGCGTGGCCCTCCAGGGGCACGGTACTACCGCTACCTCCGCAGTAGTAATTTTTTACTGCCGCTGAAATAGCGGTACTACCGCCCAGCATGCGGTACTTCCGCCCGGACAGTACTACCGCGATGACCTGCGGTTCTTCCGCACCCACGCGAGCGGGTGGGGGTTAAGAGCGGGACAGGGGTGGTTCTAACTCCCCCATACCCATTCATCTCTATTCCCCACCCCGTCTCTCTCTCTCTCTCCTGCCCAAGAACGGCGCCGGAGGCCTTCGCCTGATCTCCGTCTCTGGCCGCTCTCCTCGGATTCCGACCAGTGGGATCGTTCTCCACCTCGCCCTCTTGCCATGGACCAAGGTTTTCCCCCAAGTTCCTCTCCTTTTTGTCCTTCCTTGTGCTTTTAGGTTTTGGGGAGATGCATGTGGTGTTCTTGAGATTTTTGGCTAAACCTATGTAAGTGGGATTCGTAGGAGAGTGGTAGTGTAGTTTGCATGCTCTTTGGATAGTGAAAATAGTTCCGGTTGATCAACGGTAGTACCGAAGTTGTCGTGCGGAGGTTCTAGATCCAGATCCGCGACCTCTGTGGCGGTTCTCGATCCGTGCGATACTACCGCTCCTCCTGGAGCGGTACTACCGCGGCCTCCCCTGGTTCTGATGCCTTGCGGTACTTCCGCACCTTGGTGTGGTACTACTGCTCGGCATCCGGAAGTAAAAAATTACTTCCGCCCCAAGCGCGCTACTACCGTGCCACCCCGGCACGGTACTACCGTGGCTGGAGAGGATGCAATTTTTTACATCCGTAACCCTGCCCGATACTACCGTAGATCATCCAACGCCCTTTTGTGTTGTCCAGATCTCATGCTTTGTGTTTCTTTCGGTTTGGTTTTTGATCCGTCTTGTTCCCGTGCGTGTTCTTGTGTCTTTGTGTCTAGGTGGTGGATCCGGTTCCTTTGCTCGTCGCTCGAATCCCAGCCGTGACACATGGTCAAAGGGGCTGCGCAAGCCAGATGAAGCTCCAGAGGGGTCCTCTGCTCCCCAACCCAGGACCAAGCACACCGCCAGCAAGTAGAAGGAGCCCGTCATGGGCATGGATGAGATGCCCCAGGACGAGTTTGTCATTCGAAGGAAGATCAATCCCTATGTGTCTCCCCGGGCTAGCTCGCGGGGCAATGATCTCTTCTGGAACAAGCAGCAGAATCCGATCTATATGGATGTGATCAAGGCCAAGCAGAATCACTACGTCGAAGTTCACTGGATTGACATGCTTCACATGAGTCAGGACAAGCACCATGGTTACTTTGGAGAGGCCTTGGATCTTGTGGAACAGTCCGTCATTGAACACATACTCACCTTCCACAAGGATTTTGATCCAGAGATCATTGCACAATTCTTTGCTTCAGTCCACTTCGGCGTCGATGAAGCAAGGACCATGACTTGGATGATTAATGGTCAACGGGTGTCTGCTACCTGGAAGGAGTTCATGGAGTTGCTTCACGTTCCCGATGATGGGCTCGAATCTCCAGTTGGAGTTCGCCCTCATGCCAATTCTGAGTCAGCCAACAAGAACAAGCCCATGCCATTCCTTGTTCAGAAGACGCTTCCAAACAAGAAGAAGGTGTGGGTGCTTAACCCCTTCCTTGACATCATGCATAGGCTCTTCCGGAACACGCTCTTCCCGCGCATTGGTGACATGGGACAGGTGCATGCTGACCTCGTTGACATGATGCTCCTTTGTGAGGAGGCCCGTCAGGCTCAGACTCAGCCACTTGACGTCTCACATATCATGTGGTGTGAGATTCAGTTCGCCGTGTTCAACCGTAAGGTCCCCATCTATGGGCCTTACCTATTTCACCTGATCTCCAAGACTTGGGAGAAGCTCCTTCCCAATGATGAGTTTGAAGCTCCAGGCTAGATTTGTCATGAGCCCATCAAGCTCCGCATCAAGCCCCAATGGGCCAACACCACCACTGCTGCTGAGGCTGCCAGGATGGCTGTGGATGAGGAGGAGATTGAGGAGGAAGAGGATGCTGAGGACCGTTCTACTTTCCCTACTCCCTCTGCTGAGCCCTCATGGGCGAAGAAGCTGAAGAACAAGATGAAGAGGCTATTCTGCATGCAGGTTCAGGGTCAGTACAAGGCTCATGTTGCTCAGAAGGAGGGTCACCGTCGCGACATCATGATCTTGAGGGCATGCCGGGAGGATGTGGCCAGTGACTCTGAGAAGCACATCACCCCCGAGGCTGCCTGGATGGCGAAGCAGGGCTACCAGTGGACCAATTCAGAGCAGGAGTATGTTCCTGCTGCGGAGTCTGGCGACGACGAGTCATTTTCCTCCTGAGCTACCACCTTTGTTGTAGGTGACCTCTCTGCCTTTTTGGTGTCTCGATGCCAAAGGGGGAGAGAGTGTAGGATTTGCGTGTCTTGTGTCGTGTGTTTCGTCGTTTGCGTTGCTTTCCGTCGTTGAACTTGTTTGATTTGGTTTGGTTGTGCTCGTGAGACTAAGTTTATCATATGGTGTAAGACATATGCACTCTATCGTACCTTATTACCTTATTGAGCTTATGCTATATCGTGCTATTTATGTTGTGCTCATATCTACTATCTTGTTTAGTGTTAGCCTTACCTTTGCTAGATACGCTTTGTTTCTAAAATATAGGAGGAGTGGTGATCCTAGTATTCGTGCTGTGCAGTCCAAAGCACTTTACTCTCTAGCACGAATCTAGGGGGAGCTCGTCTATATTTTAGAGATGTGGGGTTTGCTTGTGCTATATTCATTCCCTTTGTGCAAATCCCGTATTGTCATCAATCCACCAAAAAGGGGAGATTGTAAGGGCATTCTTGTCCCTTAGTAGTTTTGATGATTGATGACAATGCCTTTGCGGACTAATCGTGTGTATTGAGTTTTTTAGATATATCACGACTAAACACAAGACGATTTGATGCCCCTCGAAGATTATTGAAGACGTCGTTTCTCTACAGTTCGGTTCGGTGGAGTTGAGTCGTAGGAAAGCCGTACTATTAAGAGGGGGTCCGCTTTGGAAAGGTTTGGGTGGAATCTCACGTACATGTTCCCTTTTGCACTGCCTTTCCTCTAGCTCTTTGGAGTGTTCCTCCATCTCACCTTGTCTTTGCGAAATGAAGGTCTTCGTGTTGCTCTTCTCAAGCTAGCGGTAGTACTGCTCCTCAGAGCGGTACTACCGCAGGAGCCAGCGGTAGTACCGGCTCCGGCACGATAGTACCGTGGGCTCCCACGGTAGTACCGCTCCTCATAAGCGGTAGTACCGTGAGTTCTGGACTGGCGCCGCTGCTCAAGCGGTAGTAGGCGCGGATGTAATTTTTTACATCCGCGCTCTACGCGGTAGTACCGTGCTGCGGCGCGGTAGTACCGTGGCGCCTGGCCAGGTACAGCAGCAGGAGCGGAGGTAGGGGCGGATGTAATTTTTTACATCCGCACTCTTCACGATAGTACCGCACCCCTGGTCGCGGTAGTTCCGTGTCGGATTTTCGCTCGACAATATCTCAGCGGAGGTAGTCGCGGGTGTAATTTTTTACATCTGTGCCTACCGGGCCTGGCCCGTGGCTGACCTGCGGTAGTACCGCATGGGGCCGCGGTAGTACCGCGCCCTGTCCGTGCTCTTTTATTCAGGTCCGGGCTCTGCCGTGCCCACGGTAGTACCGCAGGCCCGTGCGGAAGTACCGCTCCTGTGGTGCGGTAGTTCCGCGGGTCGCGGGCTGAGTGGTGGGTAACGGTTGGAATTGCCCCCCACTATATAAGGGGGGTCTTCTTCTCCAAGAAGACTCATTTTCCTAAGCTCCATTGTTGCTCCAAGCTCCATTTTCGGCCGATCTCTCTCCCTAGCCAATCAAACTTGTTGATTTGCTCGGGATTGGGTGACAAGGCCCCGATCTACACTTCCACCAAGAGATATTCGATTCCCCCCACTAATCCCTAGCGGATCTTGTTACTCTTAGGTGTTTGAGCACCCTAGACGGTTGAGGTCACCTCGGAGCCAAAGTCTATTGTGGTGAAGCATCGTGGTGTCGTTGGGAGCCTCCAATTAAGTTGTGGAGATTGCCCCAACCTTGTTTGTAAAGGTTCGGTCGCCGCCTTCAAGGGCACCAACAGTGGAATCACGACATCTCGCATTGTGTGAGGGCGTGAGGAGATTACAGTGACCCTAGTGGCTTCTTGGGGAGCTTTGTGCCTCCACATCGCTCTAACGGAGACGTACTTCCCCTCAAAAGGAAGGAACTTCGGTAACACATCCTCGTCTCCACCGGCTCCACTCTTGGTTATCTCGTGCCTTTACTTGTGCAAGCTTATTTATGTTGTTTACATTGCTTGCTTATGTGCTAGTTGTTATTGCATCATATAGGTTGCTCACATAGTTGCATATCTAGACAACCTACGTTGATGCAAAGTTTAAATTGGTAAAGAAAAGATTTAAAAGTGTTAGTTGCCTATTCACCCCCCTCTAGTCAACTATATCGATCCTTTCATCAGATATGTTCAGATTGATTCCTCAGGTTGAAAGCCTGGATTCTGGCCTTTGTGGTCGGATCCGATGACGGCGACGCTTGAGTGTTACTACCTTGTTGAAGGCGTTGCTATTAAAGAATCTCGTTGTCCGTGTGATGTCATGAGATAGTTGGTGCGGATATAGTTTTTGTTGTATTTTGCCGATCACTTATCTGATTGCTTTGGGTTTTCTGTTTTTCGCTCCTTCTCGTAACTTTGGTCTTATATGATTTTGATATTTGCTGATGTGTTTTGTATGTGCGTGCATTTGTGTTGACTGTGTGCATTCTATATATGGAGAGGCTGATTGTGTGCTCTTAGAGCATCTCCAATAGCTTGTTTATATGGATGTCTATACTCGTTTTCCACGACGTGAGCCCAAAACAGGCGTCCAACAGCTTGTCTATATGATCGTTCAAATATACACATCCTCTAAATCGACCTCGACAAGCGTTGTCTAAACTCAGCTGTAGTCATGATTTCTTCCTCTCCCAGCAACGGCCCACCTGTCATGGTCCCTGTATATAGACGTTCTGATGCAAAACTGAATGTGTATATGAGGAAATCTTTTTAGACCATTGTCTATATGAATATATAGACATCCAAATATACACATGCTATTGGAGATGCTCTTAGGGTTGTATCCTCTTGGTGCTCGTTTTTTGAGCAAATAAAATCCACCATGACAGAAAAAAAAGATATTCAACGCACCGGTCGACCGGCCAGAGGCTTGCGTCGGTCCCCATGTGTCCATTGGATTCTCCCGTGTATAACCCTTTGATCTCTATCCCCACATCATCTCGTCCCCACTTTGTCTAGATCTCACAGAAAAAGAAACACAGCGTTGACCCTTCAGGACGGCACGAGCGGCTGCTGGCCACAAATTCGTAGCCCCACTCGATGCTCAGTGAGACGCGTCTGAATGAAGAAAAGCCAGCCGCCATTGAATCACTATCAGCTCGCCGTACATGGTTGAGAAAAAATGGCGCCATTGAAACTTATTTAGCCTGGCCGCATATCCCGGATGCACCGCTCCTCTCAGCTCGCCATCGCTGCTTGCAATAGGGGTGCCGGTTCTTGTGAGTCCAGTCGTTGTCGTAGCACCTTGGCTCGCCCAGGTCGTCAGGACCTCGTCTTCGCCCGTAGTAGCAAATCACCTCGCCAGTAGTAGCAAATTGGTTCGCAGGTTGCAGCGTCTCGCCGGGGTGCTAGGACGTCTTTTTTTTCCGCCGGGGTGCTACACGCACTGGTAGAAAAAGAGGCTTCCGTCCAGCCCCATTAGTCGCGAAACTGTAGGAACCGCGACTAATGTAGTCTTTAGTCGCGGTTCGGCAGACGAACCGCGACCAAAGGCTTGGGCCAGGGCGCTCGGTGGCCAGCTGGTGCACGTGAGGGGCTTTATCCGCGGTTGGCCAGGCCAAC
>NC_041381.1:700314595-700327973 GCF_002162155.2 Triticum dicoccoides
TGACTGAAGCACACCACACTGTACTGACCAATTCCAGCTTGGTGGCTCCGTACTTTGAGAAACACAAGAATATTTTA
The DNA here is from genome assembly GCF_002162155.2 of Triticum dicoccoides. Classification (NCBI taxonomy): domain Eukaryota; kingdom Viridiplantae; phylum Streptophyta; class Magnoliopsida; order Poales; family Poaceae; genus Triticum; species Triticum dicoccoides. Next base: position 700,314,673 of record NC_041381.1, read on the forward strand.
CGCTCGGACAACCCGGGGAAGCCTGAATCCTGGATTAGGAAGGCCCACATGGAGACTTTCGGCAGTTGGTTGAGAAAACATTTAATGAATGACAATGATGTTGTAGATCAGCTGTACATGTTGGCCAAGACACCATCTTCGACTATAACGACTTTCCAAGGGTACGAGATAAATGGGAATACATTTTACACGATCGCCCAAGATAAAAAGAGCACCAACCAAAACAGTGGTGTCCGCTTTGATGCAGCAACCGAGAATGGGCAAAAGGTCACATATTATGGTTACATAGAGGAGATATGGGAACTTGACTATGGACCCTCCTTTAAGGTCCCTTTGTTCCGGTGCAAATGGTTCAAGCTAACAGGAGGTGGGGTAAAGGTGAACCAGCAATACGAAATGACAATGGTGGATTTCAACAATCTTGGTTACCTTGACGAACCATTCGTCCTAGCGAACGATGTCGCTCAGGTTTTCTATGTGAAGGACATGAGTAGCAAACCGAGGAAACGGAAAGATAAGAAAACGATCAGTACATCATGCGATGATCCAAAGCGCCACATTGTTCTTTCAGGGAAAAGAAACATCGTGGGAGTGGAGGACAAGACAGACATGTCAGAAGATTATAATATGTTTGCTGAAATTCCGCCCTTCAAAGTGAACACCGACCCAAGCATTAAGTTAAATGATGAGGATGCTCCATGGATACGGCACAATCGTAAGCAAGCAGGGACACAAGGGAAGAAATGATGTGTAATAATTTATTGTACCAAACTTTGTTGAATGGATCATGTGAATTATATTACCCGTGATGTGTTTGGTGTCCATTTTCGAATGATTCGAGATACCACTGATGAATTAGTTTTATTTTTCTGAATTTTTTGATATATTATTTGTATTTTTAACATTTTGAATTGAATTAGTTTTATTTTTCTTAATTTTTTGATATATTATTTGTATTTTTAGAATTTTGAATTGAATTAGTTTTATTTTTCTGAATTTTTTGATATAATATTTGTGTTTTTAACATATTGAATTGAATTAGTTTTATTTTTCTGAATTTTTTGATATATTATTTGTATTTTTAACATTTTGAATTGAATTAGTTTTATTTTTCTTAATTTTTTGATATATTATTTGTATTTTTAGAATTTTGAATTGAATTAGTTTTATTTTTCTGAATTTTTTGATATAATATTTGTGTTTTTAACATATTGAATTGAATTAGTTTTATTTTTCTGAATTTTCTGATATATTATTTGTATTTTTAAGATTTTGAAAAAGAAAAAGTATTTTGAAAAATACCTTTAGTCGCGGTTGTTCTGGCCAACCGCGACCAAAGGTTGATAATTAACAAAAAAACCGTAAAATTTGATAATTAACAAAAAAACGTATATAAAACTTGATAATTAACAACAAAAAAGTAAAACTTGATAATCAATATATACAATGACCCCGCGCGTCAATGTACAACGATCCCGCTTTAAAAAAATGTACACGACCCCGCGCATATACGGAGAGGGGGCGGCGAGGGGGGCGGCGATGCGCGCGGTGTTTTTTTTTGGATCGAGAGGGGGCGGCGAGGGTTATACATGTGTGTTGTCCTCGCCTCCCTCTCCGTGACGCCGTCGTCTGCCGCCCCGTCTCGCGCTCTACCGCGACACCCTCTCCCACCCCTTCCTCGCCCCCTCCTTTTGCCACCGCCCTTTCGCCACCGCCACCGCCACCGCCCCCCTTCTTCACTTAATTAATTTGTTTTTACTACATGTTTTCAGGACTGACATAATGGCGGACGATAGAGCTGACCCGATTATGGACAACTATGATCCGGACGGTGAAGCACATATGTTCGGCATCATAAACGGCGATATTCTATATGTGCCGACCGGACAAGAAGAAGATGATATCTCTTCTTATCTGAACCTTGACGGTGAAGATGAAGGGCGCCGTCAGCAAGATGATGCCGAATAAGGATCCACGACTCTCTGAATAAGGATCCAAAGCTTTGGGTCGACATGAGAAGAATGCTGCAGAAGTAATTATTTTCATTCATTTGCGCTCTATATCGATCGACCTATTTCGTTCATTTCTTAATATCAAGTAACTAATAACTCTCTTGTTCATTTAATTTTCTTTGCCTCGTAGGGTTTGGAGACGGTTCGTAGATACAAAGGTCGGTGAATTCAAAAAAGAGCTAGAATTCAAAAGGGCAAAGGCTAAGAATGGTGAGGATATTCAGCCAGCGGGGACCAATCTATGTGCATACTATGTCTGTGAGATGATCCGGAGATACACCTCTGAGCAGGTTCCGAGTGATACCAATGCTCAGAGGAATAACCTCCGGATGATGCTTAGTCCAGAAGCTCGCTTCCGACCACTTCAAGAGGAACTAGCTGGATGGTTCAGGAGGGAAGTCCTCCATCCTAAAGGAGAACACCATTACGAGGACGTAGAACTTTATATGCATTAAATTATGTATGGAAACTTGTTCAAAATTGTATATGGTCATCCGATGATATTGAATATATATTGTATATTCCTCTTGAATTCTTTTTGGTTCTAATTTCAAATTTGTTTGAAATTGTACATTCATATGCATGTATGTAGTACCGTAGAATATGTGAATTCCTTCAAAATTAAAATAAAGCACAAAAGAAATAAAACAATACAAATTAAACAGAAAACAGGTTTAAGGGGGGGGGGCTAAAATCCTAAACCTGCGGCGGCCTTTAGTCGCGGTTGGCCAGAAGAACCGCGACTAAAGGTCCTCCGCCCCGACGGCCACCTGGCGCCCACGTGGACGGGCCTTTAGTCGCGGTTCTTAAGCAACCGCGACTAAAGGGTGGGGCCTTTAGTCGCGCCCGCTCGGTCGCGGTTGCGCAACCGCGACTAATGGCAGTTGCGAACCGCGACCAAAGGCCCTTTTTCCACCAGTGACGTGGTTGACCAACATCTCGTGCTGGGGAACCAGCCGCACACCTCTATCAACTGCGCACACCACGCCTCGTCATCGCCGCCTAGCTCCATCATCGCTTTCTGCCAGCCGAGGCTTCTCTTCATGTAGGCGGCTGCAGCGATCGCCGGCGAGGATTTCTCGATCTACTGTAGGTGGGGATAAGAGGAGAGTTTGAACCGGCGCGCGTGGGAGGTGGGTGAGTGCGTGGTGGGGAGTGGTAAGTTACTCATTTAATGGCAGTTAGGACGTGGGGAGGGGAAATGTACAACATTCTTTTTACCTCCCACCCCGGTCATAACACAGTGGCATTCCAATCTACTATTCCCAACCATGTGTAACTAATTTATTTAGGCCGGATTTTGTTGCTTATTTTGGGGATGTAAAAGGTTGACACTCCCACTAAACAAAGTACCGATCGAGTTACTACAATATATAGGAACCAAACACTGGAAACGTCGAACTAAATTTGATGCCATAATGTGAAGGATATACTGTCCAGTTCACTCGATTCATCCGTAAAAAATTGAAGCAAGTGTCCTACTCTTCTTCCTTCTCCACATTTTTGCACATGATAAAAGACAAGATAAGTTAATTAATGATTTTTTTAATAATCCACAATGCATACAAACACTTGCGTGTTGGGGAACCAGCCGCACACCTCCATCAACTGCGCACGCCACACCTCGTCATCGCCGCCTAGTTCCATCATCGCTTTCTGCCAGCCGATGCTTCTCTTCAAGGAGGCGGCTGCAGCGATCGCCGGCGAGGGTTTCTCGATCTACTGTAGGTGGGGATAAGAGGGGAGTTCGAACCGGCACGCGTGGGAGGTGGGTGAGTGCGTGGTGGGGAATGGTAAGTTACTCATTTAATGGCAGTTAGGACGTGGGGAGGGGAAATGTACAACATTCTTTTTACCTCCCACCCCGGTCATAACACAGTGGCGTTCCAATCTACTATTCCCAACCATGTGTAACTAATTTATTTAGGCCGGATTTTGTTGCTTATTTTGGGGATGTAAAAGGTTGACACTCCCACTAAACAAAGTACCGATCGAGTTACTACAATATATAGGAACCAAACACTCGAAACGTCGAACTAAATTTGATGCCATAATGTGAAGGATATACTGTCCAGTTCACTCGATTCATCCGTAAAAAATTGAAGCAAGTGTCCTACTCTTCTTCCTTCTCCACATTTTGGCACATGTTAAAAGACAAGATAAGTTAATTAATGATTTTTTTAATAATCCACAATGCATACAAACACTTACTTCTGATTTAGTTTGCATTTCTTGCTACGTCTAGTGTGTCCTAGCAATTTGCAAGCGCCATACTGGGTTTTCAACTCATCAAAAGAGATTGGTCTACCATTTTCCGAGACAGGGCGGTTCTCATCTACCTTTGTTGCACATTTGCTTGACACTTTTATAGGATCTTTAAGTGCAACCATGCTGTCTTCATCATCGTCTACATATTCAACCGCACACTTACTGAGGTCATTTGTTTTCTTGCTCAAATTTTCCCGTAGCAGATCATACTCATGACTCTTAGCTATCATAGCCTTCAGACTCTCCTGTAACTGACCCCACATAGATGGGTGTTTGCATGCCACATGCATAGCTTCTGACGCTAACACACTGACCTGGCTATATTTCATTCTTTCCCCTGCCCCAGTCCAACCAAATTCCAACAGATCGCTTGTGCGCCTCAAGAGCAGTCCCAACCTTGCTTCTTCGGTGAAGCGAACAAGAACAAAACACTTTGGTATTTCAGATATGTTCAAGTACTTCAATACATGGAATATGTGCTTGCAAGGTAGACCCTTTCGAATCATTCTTCTGCAGCTGCACCTTATAGGTTCTGCAGAATTTACTGGTGTATACTCCACCCAAAAATGGCTTTTTCGGTTATTCTTCCAGGGCACGATGTACTGCTACGATCCGTCTCCCTGCTTAATTTCTACAATCTCCATGCCGTCAATTTTTCTAAGATCAGCTTGCAACATATAGAAGTTTGCTAGAGTGAAGACGTGAGAAGCAGCTATCTCAAGTTCCCTCGAGCTAGTAACTGGCACAAGTAAACTCTGTGAGGCCGTGCAGTCATCTCATGCCTCGTTTTCATGGATACATACAACGGCGTTCTCATAATGCAAAATCATATCCACCAGGGTCATTTCACATGCTAGGTGGAGGTGAAGGCATGAGTTGAGGCTTTCACTCTGCTGGTTGCTTTTCATGCCAAGCCAAAACCCCTCTGTCAGATAACCCGCGGCCCACAGTCTCCTCTTCTTATACATCCGTCTCAACCATGTTACAGTTTTATCCCACTGCCGTCTTTTGGAAAATGCGTGCCATCTCTCCTCAAACGTGGCCGTGGACGTGCTGCAGTACAGAAGAGTTCGGAACTTCTTCAAGGACTTGTGAATGAGGTGAATCTTCATATTTTTTTCTATATGCCACGTGCATATACGGTGCCACACGTTTGGCAAGACTTCGCGAATTGCCGTGGTCATCGCAGCATTCGTGTCCATGATTACACTCTTCGGCATCTTTTGACACATGGACCTCAAAAAAGTCTGCAGCAGCCACACGTATGTCTCTTCGGTCTCATCCGAAACTATGGCACAACCAAAAATAGTGGTCTTCTCGTGATTGTTAAGACCAATAAAAGATATGAATGGCATACCATAGCGGTTCATCTTGTACGTGCTGTCAAATACAAGCACGTCACCAAAGTCCTCATAGTCATGACGAGACTGGGAGTCACACCAGAACATCCTATTCAAGTGTCGTCCTTATCTAGCTTGTACTCGAAAAAGAAGCTAGGATCCCTCTGTTTCTTACTCGGCATGACGCCTATGGCTGTGGCAGCATCACCTTTTGAAAGCAGCTTCTTCTTCTCCCTGGCGCAAAGGTTGTATATTTCACGCCTGGTAAAACCAACACCGCCATACCATACATGTTTTCTGATGAAGAAATCCATCATGTCTTGAATTCTAATCCCTGCAGCTCCCATGGACATTATCTCATGCTTCTAGTACTCTTTGATTTTTCTCTGGGACCAAAAAAAAGGTACATCGTCCGGTCCTGCCAACATATGGCTATGCTTGTCCTCAAAACTTTCAACATACTAAACCCCACGCTTTTGGTCAAGCTTGATGGTCAGGTGCTCTTCGCAAAAGCAGCGTGTCTCAGCTCTGAGCCTCCCGCCTTTTCCTTCCTCGGTTAGCAACTTGCTATCACGTTTCCCTTGTGTGGAACAAACAAATCGCCTATAACGCATATGATGTGACTCGTTTTGCTATGTCTAACCTTATTCTTTCTAATACTGAAACCATTATCTCTAGCATAGCTATTGTAGAAATTATACGCAGCATCGTGAGACATAAAAGTCATTTCCATTATCTGCATGAACATACCCCTCTTATCATCTGCACTGGCAGTATCTTGGACATTCTTTGCCCCATCATCTTCTGTCACCTACACAATCAAAACATAGCCATGAAAAAAGTTTTCTATGGTTTAAGATTACTTCCATAGAACATTGATTACACACATACCTCACTCATGATGATCGACGATTGCGACTCCCCAGAATCAGGTGCATCTAATGATTCATCGTTAAGGCCTGTCTCCGCGTTGGATTCATCGTAATAGTCGTACGCATTATGACATTCGGAAATGAGCTGAAAAATACAACACAGATACATAATTACTTATCATATAATATTCCAGGAAAAATTCAATTTGCATGCCAACAAAAAGTTTCACTTCCATACCTGACTAATGTAATCTTCATTCGAGAGCTCCAAGTTGTTTTTCTGGCCATCATCAAGCTCATCCATCTATAAATTTTCAACACAAAAATATAATGTTATCGGATGCCACCAAAAAATTACAACATGATAATGCCACTCACATTAAGATCTTCCCATTCGTTCCCATTCTCTGGCCGATCTCCACGATCCGAATTTTCACCATCTGACCAATCTTCTATCTAGTCTTTCATCAGTTCTCCAAACTCCATGTCTACCATGATATCAGTTAACTCCTCGTCCGCCATTTCCTACAACAAATAATATGTATCAACACATGTGCAAACATTATCAATAAAGAAATATACAACACATAGCACACGATCATGGATGTTATGTAAACAACCCCAGCCGAGGCCATTCACATCTGCCAAACCTAGTCAGGAAGATGGCCACGACACCCGTCGTGATCACTTTCAATCGCGAGGAGCAACACTACAAAACCTAGCTAGATCTGTGATTACCTCTGCCGCCGGATGCCTAGGTTAGCCGCCACATCAAATAATGATAGTCGTGGTGGACACAGCCGACGACAATCGACGCTACATGAACCCTACACTAAAGAAACCCAGATCACGAGGAGCAGCAGTACCGGAACAAGATCCACGATCGCCTGCGCCGCCGGGTAGGTTGGTTACCCGCCCCGCTAGGTTAACCACTACCTCTGACGGCGGCAGTTCGTTCGGTGTTGCCGCAAGCGAGACTAGAGGGGGGCGGGGGGACGCGGGATGCGGTACCTGTGAGCGCTGGAGATTCATGAGGTTGCCGAGCCCGCTGTCCGACGAGATCACTGGCGACGAGATAGCCGCTGCTGGAGATCTACTGCGTGAATTATGAAGCTTCGTGAATGCTCGCGAGATTGATGGAGCTGCGTGAATGATTGGATTCGGCAGGTCTTACGTGGTCGTGGGGTCGTGTGATGTTTTTTTCCGGACCAGGGTATTGTACGTATACGGTCTAGGTTGTACAGGGCTAGACATGGCTTGGATCTAGGCTACGCCGGACCAGGAAAAAAACAAACTTGTGGGGACAGAAATACCCCTCGAAAATTAGGTTAGGGGGAGCACCGGAGCAGGGCTGGCAAAACAGTGTTGGATCCCAGTATATACTGGTGCTTGTTTCATATCTATCCCTAATATTAAAGTGAGGATTGTTTCTCCACTTCTTTTGGTCAAAGTCTTTTTTCACGTCCCTTCGTACGTGGTACGTCAATCAGCGATAGAACTCCAGTTTTATCGATCGAACACCAGTTTTAAGTAGAGCACATGCAAACGGGCCGGCCTGGAACAAAATACAAAAAATAGAATAGCAATCATAGGAATCGAACTACCAACCTCACGCTGGATATTAGAGAGTCTATCCAGCCGAGCTAGCAAGGCAGGACGATTTAGAAGAGGCACTAAAACTGAAGTGTAACGACAGCGGCAGATCTGTTTTCAACATTTCATTGAATAAAATGTGAAGAATTTTTTTTCAAAAAATGCAAAAAGTATAAAAGTTGTGCAAAAATTACAAAATTCTGATAATATAATCATTGTTGAGGAAATCGTTAACCGGTAGCTGCTCGGTTGGCTGGCGAGTAGGGGATTAATCGGCTAATCGGCAAGTTAATCGGCCATTTAATCAATTAATCGGACGATTTATCGGTTAATTGGCTACTCGGTGACCCTACGAGTAGGGATTAATCGGCAAGTTAACTAGTTAATCGGATGAATTCTTGAACAGGGAATATAATACCATGAACTATTTTTTTAATAGGGGTTTTTAAAAGTTCAATGTTTTTTTTCAAAAATGTGAACATTTTTTGAAATTCTGAAAAAAATTGAATTCTGAACAATTTGTATGAACTGTGAACAGTTTTCTAAAAGTAAATTTAAATACACTGACCATTTTTTTAGTATACCGTGAACAATATTCAAATACAGATTGGACATTTTTGAAATATATGATGAACTTTTTGCACGCATGTTGAACAAAATTTCAATACAAGATGAACATTTTTTATACACAGTGAACATTTTTGTTCAATACGGTCAACTTTTTTCAAACATGAACAATTTTTAAAAGATGATCAACATGTGTAATTTTGAACATTTTTTGGAACTTGGAATTTTGAACTTACTTTAACATGAACTAAACTTTTAAAACATGAACCAATTTTGAAATCATGAACTAATTTTTGATTATCAAATAATTTTGAACATTTATAAAAAAACTATTTTCTATTTTTTTTGCTGCCTTTTTCGGGGTCATGTATAGTATATCCCCGTTGCACACCTGATGCACGGGCATGTTTGCTTGTGGTTATTTACATAATTACGAACAGTTGTCTGAAAAAGTGAACACACGATTTGTGTACCTCTTCTTTGAAGCTTCTTGAAATATGCATTCCACATATTGCTTCTGTCCATTAGGAGAAGAAGGAAATAGCTGACGAGATGGCAAAATAAGCAATGCAATTAGGTGTCCAACAATCGATCTACGAGCTGGGCCGATGCAAGAGAGCTGCTTCAACCGGATTCGGTTGTCCATGCATGTGTAGATACTGCATAGCAACTACATTACACCTAACGATCCTAAGGTTGCCACCACAGCCACAACCGTCCAGAGATTGAAGCAGGCATCATCAGCGGTTTAATTAGTGAAAGGTTGCATAATGTAATCCACGAAAGTGAATTACCAGAGAACAAAAATCGTGCTACATGAAGAAGCAAAGCGGATGAATTAGAACATCGATGGATGTCCTTTGCGTTGAGGTGACCCAACCCTTTGACCCTGCCGTGGTCTCTAGATACAGTTGACAGTCGGGGTCTTGAGCGACCCGGCGCCGGCGGTCGTCGATGGTGTGGGTGCGTACATCGTTGAGGCCTCCGCCGACAACGTGTGTCGACGAGCTCAATCCTGTGTCGTTTCGCTCATTGGTCGGGTTGGCGTAGGCTGCGACTCGTTGCACAGTTTCTGATTGATTCTGCCGCATAGCAAGCTACCTTTGGATCGATTCATTCCTTCTCGACGGAAGGCACTTATCCATCCTCCAGCTGCATGTCTGCTTGCCCACGGTGATGGTCTGGACACTCCCAATGCTGTACTTTGTACGTACAACACCCCCTGCACCCTTACGAACAGCTGTGACGCATCTGAACATGGATCAAAGCCCCGACTTGTCAATTTGTCATAGAGGGGTAAGTGGGGCTCGAGATGAGGACATGAAGCGCGCATACAATAAGCCTAGTGACTAAGGAGGGGCCGGAGGGTTCTCACCTCGTTGGTGGACGGGAGAAGAACCGAATCTGAAACCGATCGGGAAGCTGCGTATGATGGTGAGGCGACAGAGAAGAGGTCAGCATCTTGTGATGGACACTTCTTGCTATGCCTTAACAATCTTTACAATCAACCACACAGACAGGGATTATTGGAGACGCCGTCATTGGCTACATCCATGGCAACCGATGGGACAATTTGTGAAGGGTGTGTCTAGAACTCAGTCGATTGAGACTTAACGAAGTCTCAGTCGAGTGATGTCAGCGTGGTTTTTTTGCTACAAGCGGCACGGCTGGATGTTAGACACGGCGACAAAAAATGTTGCGACGGTATTGCAAGCAACAACAATAAAATGCTACAACCGTCAATGAAGGATGTTGCAACTGTTGAAATGAGGTGCTACAACCGATGAGGGGCGCCATGCTGCAACCGGCAAGACGAATGTTGCAACCGGTAGAAAAAAATGTTACAAACGATGGCATAAAATGCTGCATGGTCGACTGAGACTTGATCAAATCTCAGTCGACTGATTCTTTGAACTCCGATTGTGTTGTATGGGCAGGGCTGTCCGTGATGGCGAGGATGCATGGGCAATAAATGCATGGCATGCGACTCTGCGATCGTGAATTCTTTAACAACATAAGCTTTGATTGGAATAGCAACATGAGCTGGAGTAGAATAGGGTATGATATATCTTTATAACTACCACACCTGGAGCAAAAAAATAACAACATAAGCTTTTCCTTCATAAACACCACTTGTTATAGTAGAAATAAATTAGAGCATAATGATAGTATTTGTTTTCTAGACCTAGCAACACGATAAAAGCCATATCTCTACCTAGAAAAATATAATAGTAATAGAGCGTATATAATTTGCACTTTGGCCTCCGCGTCTCTCTCCTCTTAGCTTCGAAGAGTTATGACACCTTTGATAACTAAATATAAGTTTGTATAGAAGGCAAGTTAACAGTAACCAAATATCCATGTTGAATCACTTGAAGCATCAAGAGGATATATTTGAGAGGAACATAAACTTTATGAACATAGATTGAGTTGTGGGTGGTCATCCTATTTTATGAAAATGAAATAGAAACTGCAGAGATAAAGACAGGCTATACCTACGCCGTGCAGAGGCAGTGGAGGTTGCGCTCTTCCACGAGGGTGGCTGGTGCCAGATATCCTCATCTACCACGGGCAAGTGTCCCTCCAAAATGTATGGGACACACAGAAGCAAGTCCGGAAGAGGGCCACTGAGGCGGACGACAGTGAGATCGTCCATCAAAGCCTAGGTCAAGGGCGGGGGTCAGACAAGACATACCTATCTAGGGAGAGAGACTGAGGGTAGTGTAGTGGAGTGGACACCATTTTTTTCCTTGCGCTATCCAGCTAGATGATTCCCAAAGAAGCAAAAGGATAGACAGAGAAGCCAAAACAAGAAAGAAAGAAACAAAGATGAAACAAATGTAACTCTGCCATTTCAACATTGCTTTGGGTTGATTTTTTACAGGGTCACTATTAAAAAACACTCCTGCTGCACAGACAACACGCCTATGTAACAACAAAACAAGAGAGACCATACCCCCACACACTAGACCGAACTAATAATCGCAATGGGGGACGAGAAGATGATGACCAACCAAAGGAGATAATATCAACCCCGATGGCTAAGGTTCAAAATAAGAGTTGCTAGCCTGGTGAGAGCTAGGTTGTACTGATTGACTTAGTGTCTACCTTTCGCAGGTTACAACAGTTTGTATCTACAACAACAAGCTAGACAAACCAGAACGCCACTTAGATGGGTAACAATGGTAGTCGGATCATGCATGCACGTTCTAAACAACGAACTGCAGCAGCCTCGGTATTCCCTTCATCCGGAACTCATTGGGAATCTCCTTGAGCCATGAATACCGCGTGTCAACTGCACATGAAACCAGAGGATATTTCGGTTAGTGAGCATAAGTATCCAAATGTTCTTCACATCTGGATTCAAGACTGGGAGCAGATTGTGTCGGTGGAAGAAAAAACTCACCAACAGACAGCACGCCTAAACCAAGGGCTAGTACTTGTAACCGATAGAAATTAACTTCTAAAGTGAAGTGGCGTAATATTCACAACTAAATGAACATTGAATTATTGGGACTAAAATGGTAAGTGTCCCGTACATAGTGTAATAGCTCCAAATTGTATAGATTGGAGATTAACCACAACACATTTGTGATGAACACGAAATAGAAACGGGTTAACCGTATGCTTTGATCTAGCATACACTAATTATATACCTAGTTTACATTGAGTGCATCTTATTTTAGAGTAATTCTGGCCGAATATGATACAAAAGAATGTAGAAATGTTGTGTCTTATTTTCATGTGTGAAAAACATTTACATGTTTCCTATTAGATCTGTTTAGTGGCACGACATGTAAGGATAGTTTCACACTGAAAAAAATAAATTTTGAAGTATTGTGCAGGCTAGTGGAGCAACCAAACCAAACAATTGAGAGATATGTCATAACCCAAAATCACTTTTTGTATAGAAAAGTATTAAGCTCGTGTGAAATTTGAGCAAGAGTTTGAGCCGAAAAGTAGGCAATAAAAAAGTTGACCAACATGTTAGAATATAGCATGTGGGGTTTGAGGTCCCCGGCTAAAGATGGTATCATCAGGGTCAGCTAGCCAGATATGATGCTGTGGTCCTAACAAAAGCTAGTCAGATAGGCAACACCACATGCATCAAAATGGGAGCATGACAATTTTTCCCATTGGCCGTTGTTCTGATCGAAAACACCAAGGCCAATGGGTGTTTTGTGTCCGTCTCGTGTGTATGGATATTGGGATAGGGGAGTCGGGCGCCGCCGACCCATCCGAATAGGCGGGTCGGCCCAAATTTGATTGCACAAGGTTGTGGCAGCCATTTACAATAGCATATCCATTTGCGAGTATTGTTAGGATTGTGTTTATATAATTTTTTAATGAAACTATTGACCCAAAATCATCTTTCTTCCACGTTGGAAATAGAAATGAGGTCACATGCACACCTTGTGTCTCGTTGAACAAATAAACTCTAGAGATTCTAACAGGATAAACGGTGGGTAATTGGAGGAGGGGTTCCTCCTCCTAGGTTGGCACGACAATGGTGGGCCCTCCCCCAAACCCTAGGCACCAAGAGAAGGCTTGGCCACCAAGCCTAGTGAGCTCCTCACTTTTTGGCCCATATGGCCCATGCGGGTGCCTCTCCCAGTTGGCCCTAGCGTATGGCGACCTAGGGACATTTC
>NC_041381.1:700328265-700357164 GCF_002162155.2 Triticum dicoccoides
GTTGGTCTTTGCGGGTCCTGGGGCACCGCGGTAGTGTGAGTGAGGGGAAACTTCCTTTTCTGTCAATGAACCAATAATGCCGCCGATTTCTTTTTCTTTTTCCCTCCTTGAAATCATCTTTGCATTTATTTTATTTCATTTATGACGATGATTCATTTCCACTGTGAAAGTTATTATTCATATCCGATTATGGTTGCATGGCTCATCGGCGTCGGGGAATGGCGGATCTCAACTTGACGGACGTGACAGTGGCGTGGGCTAGTGCTGGGCTAGAGGAGGGGAGATGGGGCGGGTATGAATTGATGAATATCAATTTGGCATCCATGTATGTATACAAGGGGAGCGGAATGTGAAGATGATGAGGGTGGAATCCACCCGAACAAGGCAAAAATGGGGGCAGACGAGGTTGGAATTGAAGACGAAGGAATGAGCGCAAGAGAGCGAAGTGATTCCTGCGGGTGAGCCGAGTACTACCTCCGGGTTTCTTTCTGCATATTTACTACTCAAATATTCATTTCCTATTATCCGCAATATACATTTTTCATATATATATGTGTTCCTGATTATTTAATGCCAAATATTTATGCTCCTTACTAAGCTGTTCATCGGCCTCTCTCCTTGCGAGGTCAGGCGGCAGCGGACCGCGTGGCCACATGTGCGAGCCACGTGGCTACCAAGGCCCGCCACACTAGAGACACCCCATCAAATTGCCAAAGACATCAAATCTATCACCTCAAACGACCTCGAACGCTTTCAGGGGCACTGACCGGGCACTCCTAATTTTTGTGCGTCTGCACCGTGTATATTAAATCCGGCCCCTTATATGCATGCAACACATACATGTATGAAATAAACTTACGTAGATCAATGAACTCGCACAAAATCCACCTAAATTGGTCATAATTCTCGCATAAACAATCATTTGACAACCAACCAATCAAGCAGTACCCCAAACATACGATATGAAAATTTAATTAAACGAGGAACGTAGAAGGAAATCACCATTTCCTTGCCGCCCCTTCCACATACAGTCGACGGTTCTGCTTTGCCTTCAGATTAGGCGTCGGCCTTCGGAGGGTCATTATCGTCGCCGAAGCTTGATCTGTCGTTGGATTCGTCCAAAAGCTCCATGTGAGCCCGACAAGCATCTGCATCAAGCGCTCCTACTCATGGGTGCGTCTTCTCGCCTTCTCTGATGTCGTGCACTCGAACAATTAGATAACGAGCCAGAGCGCTCTGGCATTCTTGTGCTGTAGCCGTCGTGCATCCGTCTCCACCGTTGTCAGAGAGCGCTGGAGGATGGATGTAATGAGCGCATCCCCAAGATTGACCGGCGCGCGCGAGTGCCGAGCACCATGACGATGTGTCGCCCGCCGCCATGGCCTTCCTCCCGTGTTGCAACTTGTGTCGTGTGGCCCACTGTTGGTGCAACAAACCCTGGGTCTGTTGCCCAGATTGTGCACAAGCCCAAGGATAAGATTGCAACATCCAAGACCAAGACCAAGCATAAGAGATCAGCTCTTTGAAGAATCAGAGTGCGGATCAAGAAGACCAAGTCAAGCTACACGAGCAAGATGTCTCTAAGGGAAAAACCTCCCTTGCTGGGGAGGCAAGCCTGGCGGGGTTAGGGTTGCCCCGGAAGCAAGCCTTCAGATCGTCCCGGCAGGCCTGCCGGGGCTTGCGGAGGCCAACTGCACCGCACCACCTCACAACGACGCAAGTCATCGATCGGTGTGGTGTCAAGCTCCTAAGTGACTAAGTGTCTGCTTCCTGCCACATGGCAGCCACTTCCTATAGAAAACACCTCCAAGTGACACCCGTCCTGAGACGTGTCAAGCAAACAGGAACGAAGCTGGCAAAGCAGCTCGGCAAGGCTTGCCAGACACGCTGTGATGTGACACTAAGCGGTGCAATTAATGCGCTCTATACACCTGCAAAGTTTGGTGTGATAGCACTATTTGCTATCTAATCAGTGTGTAAAAGACTAATTTTGCACTGTGGTTACTGAGGGTGTCCTGGATTAAGGGGTCCTCAGACAACCGGACTATATACATGGGCCGGACTGTTGATCTATAAAGATACAAGATAGAAGACTTAGTTCCGTGTCCGGATGAGACTCTCCTTTGCATGGAAGGCAAGCTTAGCGATTCGGATATGTAGATTCCATTCTCTGTAACCGACCTTGTGTAACCCTAGCCCCCTCCGGTGTCTATATAAACCGGAGGGTTTAGTTCGTAGAGGGAGAACAATCATAATCATAGGCTAGCTTCGAGGGTTTAGCCATTACGATCTCGTGGTAGATCAACTCTTGTAATACTCATATTCATCAAGATCAATCGAGCAGGAAGTAGGGTATTACCTCCATAGAGAGGGCCCAAACATGGGTAAATATCGTGTCCCCCGCCTCCTGTTACCATTAGCCTTAGACGCACAGTTCGGGTCCACC
Source organism: Triticum dicoccoides (assembly GCF_002162155.2). Taxonomy (NCBI): domain Eukaryota; kingdom Viridiplantae; phylum Streptophyta; class Magnoliopsida; order Poales; family Poaceae; genus Triticum; species Triticum dicoccoides. The sequence continues at coordinate 700,330,712 of NC_041381.1, forward strand.
TACCCGAGCTCCGCCGATTTTGACACCGGCATTGGTGGTTTCATTTAGAGTTCCACTGCGTCGTCGCCATAAGTTTTTATGACTCCATCAATCATCTACAACAACACAATCCAGGGTGAGGTTTTCCTCCCCGGACAGATCTTCATATTCGGTGGCTTCGCTTTGCATGCCAACTCGCTTGGCCATCTGGAGCAGATCGACAGCTATGCCCCTGGCCATCAGGTCAGGTTTCGAAGCTTGAACTACACCGCCGATATCCGCGAAGACTTGATCTTCGACGGATTCGAGCCCAGCCGCACCCTGCCGCCACAATGAACATGACCTAAATCGGTCATCGGACTGTGCTCAGGAGATAGCGCCTGCGACTGCTTCGGCCCTAGATCTGGAGCAGATCACGTCGTCCGAAGACAGGAAGCCTAACCGCGCCTCGAAAGCCGCAGATTCAGTGGTGCTCGAGCCGCACACAGACCCAACATCAAGCTGGGCCGGTGTCATGGGAACCTCGGACTTATCTCCGGCTATAGGTTCCGGACCGCGTGCATCCGCGTCCCTCGAACCTGACTGGGCGCCGATCTTGGAGTTCAGCTCCGCGGACATCTTCCAACACTCACCTCTAGGTGATGTGTTAAACTCATTAAAATCCCTCTCCTTGTCAGGAGATTCTTGGCTGAACTATGTCCGACTCGAGTGGGAAGCGGATGACGAAGAACTTCGTTACCCACCCACCACCCACTTAATAGCCACTATCGACGACTTAGCCGACATGCTTGATTTCGACTCCGAAGACATCGACGGTATGGACGATGATGCCGGAGAAGAACAGGAACCACCGCCTACAGGGCGCTGGACAGCCACCTCCTCATACGACATATACATGGTGGATATACCCAAAGAGAACAATGGCGATGACAAAAAAGATCCAGTTGAGGATAAGCCTCCTGAGAAGCAGCCAAAGCACCGACGTCAGCGACGCCGCTCTAAACCACGCCATGGCAAAAACAGTGATACCGACACAAGAGAAAATTATACTCTAGACAACACCGTAGACAATGAAGACCCGCAGACCCCGCAATGGAGCATGACGAGCGAGATGACGGCGAACACAGTCCGGGGCCACTATCCGACCACAGCGATGCCGAAGGTACCAATTATCAACCCGCCTCCAAAGAGGAGATTAGTCAGGGTGACGATACATTTATCGTGCGAGACAAACCTTTGGAACAAAAGCACCTCCACTAGAGACTTATCGCCACCGTGAGGAGCTTGAAGAAGTAGAAACAACGGCTTAAAGCCGCACATGATACACTCAATGATAGATGGAACGAAGTGCTAGACACTAAGGAAAAATACGGCAGTAATCGCCAAACAAAGAGCTATCCTAAGAGAAAACTACTGCCCGAATTCGACGACGAGGCTATTGCACCCATACCCAAAAAATAATACGGCCGACAAGCCGAGACAGAGCGGCTAGCTATGCCACACACAAACCCACACCCCGTCCCCGTAAAGGAAGGGAGGTTGCGACTCAGGACCAGAAAGACAATCTACGTGAGAACATGGACAGAAAGGCTGGCAGAACCAGGTCCATCTATGGATCCAGGGAACATGCTCCTAAGCAGGACCACGATTATCAAACCAAATATGCCGGTCATTTACCAGTTCAGAACCAACACCGAACATTACAACCGTCGGACCCACGATACGACACAACCAAATACAAGGGTGTCGTGCACCCCCTGTGCTTCACCGATGAGGTGGTGGATCATGAATTTCCAGAAGGATTTAAACCCATAAACATTGAGGCATACGATGGAACGATAGACCCTGCGGTCTGGATAGAAGACTTTATTCTTCACATCCACATGGCTCACAGAGATGATCTCCACGCCATCAAATACTTAGCCCTCAAGTTAAAAGGACCAGCTCGGCACTGGCTGAAAAGCCTCCCCGAAAGTTCCATTGGAAGCTGGGAAGAACTTGAGGACGCTTTTTGGGCCAATTTTCAAGGGACCTATGTCCGACCTCCGGATCTAAGTCACATAATCCAACAACCCAGAGAGCATTGTTGAGGAAATCGTTAACTGGTAGCTGCTCGGTTGGATGGGGAGTAGGGGATTAATAGGCTAATCGGCAAGTTAATCGACCATTTAATCAATTAATCGGATGATTTATCGCTTTATCGGCTACTCGGTGACTTAATGAGTAGGGATTAATCGGCAAGTTAATTGGTTAATCGGATGAATTCTTGAACACGGCCGGAGAGTCATCCCGTAAGCTTTTGAACAAGTTTCTCACTAAGAAGAACCAAATTGTCGACTGTCCGGATGCCAAAGCCTTAGCGGCCTTCAAACACAGTGTCTGGGAGGAATGGCTAGCTAGACACCTCGGCCAGGAAAAGCCAAGGACAATGGCAACCTTAACTACACTCATGAGCCGCTTTTGCGCGGGTGAGGACATCTGGCTAGCTCGTAGTAGCACTAGTGATCCTGGCACATCCGAAGTCAGGAATGACAATGGAAAGCCACGAAGCAATAAAAACAAACGTCAAAACAATGAAGAAAGCCTAGACAATACAACGGTAAACGCCGGATTCAGGGGCTCCAGACCCGGTCAACGGAAGAAGACATTTAAAGGCAACAGAGATGGTCCATCCAACCTGGATAAAATTCTAGATAGGCCCTGCCATATCCAGACAATCCCGATAAACCAGCTAATCATACCAACAGAGAATGTTGGGTTTTCAAGCAGACCGGCAAGCTCAACGCCGAACACAAGGGTACGGGGCGTCAAAGCGAAGACGAGGACGAATCTCGCCAGCCAAACATGGGGGGACAGAAGAAATTTCCACCGGAAATCAAAACAATAAAGATGATCTATATCACGCATATTCCAAAGAGGGAGCGCAAACGCGCACTCCGAGAAATCTATGCTGTCGAGCCTATCGCCCCCAAATTCAACCCATGGTCGGCCTGTCCGATCACCTTTGATCGCAGGATCATCTGACTAGTATCCGTCATGGGGGTTCGACTACCTTAGTGCTTGACCCAATAATCGATGGATACCACCTCACCCGAGTCCTCATGGACGGCGGCAGTAGTCTCAATATGATATATCAGGACACTGTCCGCGAGATGGGGATAGACCCGTCAAGAATCAAGGCAAGCATCACTACCTTTAAAGGAGTTATACCGGGCGTAGAAGCCCACCGCATGGGCTCTCTAACATTGGAAGTCGTATTCGGCTCTCCTGATAACTTTCGAAGCGAAGAATTAATCTTCGACATAGCTCCGTTCCGAAGTGGCTATCATGCACTAGTCGGAAGAACGGCCTTCGCCTATTTTAATGCAGTCCCGCATTATGCTTATCTAAAACTCAAAATTCCTGGACCACATAGCTTCATTACGGTCAGTGGAAACACAGAGCGCTCTCTTCATACACAAGAATATGCGGCAGCTCTAGCAGTTGAAGCACAAAACAACCTCTTCAGACCGAAGAGCTTATCGGTCATTAAGGCCATAGACACAGCTGAACGTGTCCGGCGTGCACCCAAGTGCGGCGGCTCAGATAAACCTGAGCTCAATTAGCAGACACACCCCCACCGTCCGCCCCGTAAGGAGATAGCACAAGCGCCACGTATACATAAATGTACACTCAAAATTCCTTGGGTGGCGCCGGGGGCACACTGCGCACAAAAAGTCCATAGTTTGGCTAGACCCTATTCAGACTCCAGAAGTTATGTCTCACGGTTCATTAAAATGAACCAGTTTTATTTACGGCCACACCAGCTTCTTTCACCTGGTTTTCCCCCTTTTTACAGATGGCCGCCACACTATACCCTTCAAGGACACTTCACAACAGAGAAAAAGACGCAGACGTGCAGCAGGGCCCCGCATTAAGGTTTCTTTCTTAGATTAAGACCCTGTGTAAACCTTTTTTTATCTCTTTTTGTTTTAAACTTTCCTGGCATATAAAATGTCCAAGGAGGTAACCAACATTATCTATGAGAATACGGCTTGCCGTCTTAATGATGGAGGTTATAGAAGCAACTTGATTCATAATGTGTGTGAAATTTTATTTTCTCACCACTGGCGTTCTTTCCCCACACCAGATTGTCACATGTGCCTTGAATCCAGGGTCCATTACTAGGGGCTGTATTCAGCCTGGTATATGGTGAAAAGTCCGAACACCTTAGGGAGTGTTCGGCGTCGCGAGTTTGGACTTATATGCATCAGCTCCGAATCATGTCTTTGGTCAATAATTGGGTTCCCGCGCTCCCGTGCTTGCTACCCTACGTTCCGCTATATAGGCTAGGGTAGTAAAGGGAGAACTACTACGATTGTGTCCTGGTTCTTCCAGATGAGCACCTCAGTAGAGAAAGCCGAAAACTGACTGTCATGATGCGGCGAGAGCTGGTTAACCACTCGATGACTCAGTGGAATCCTCGCGATTCCTTCCACATTAAAGAAGGACCGACTTTCCGGTCACGTTTGAACAACGCACTATATTCGGACAACTACGTACATACCAGGGGCTATATCGTAGCCCCACTGTCAAACTTCTATGGCCAAGTGAAAGTGTTAAAGCCTTATTGTCCCATTGCCTGGTTCGCCGCATTGACACCTCCTTAAATGGACCAACACGTTGGATTAAGAGTGATCAATTATTCTCCAAACACCCCTACGTTATATTCAAGGGGGCTGAAGCCGACGACTGGTAAACTTTCAGATAATATATATACAAAATGGCTGCACAGGAGGCATCAAAATACTTTGTAGCAAAAGTATAAATAAAGCCTTCATTTATCATAAACATTGTTTTTACAATTTGGATACATGTTACTCGAACATAATACCTTTCGAGCACTGACCCTCTATCAAGTGGGCACCCTCTAAGACTTCTTAAAAATAATGCTCTGGCATGTCCTGGCCCTCGGGTGGACCCCTTGTTGCAATATTGGTGGCCTTCATCTTCGCCCAGTATGTCTTGATGTCGACAAGTGCCATCCGCGCACCTTCTATGCACGTTGACTGCTTGACAGCGTCGATATGCGACACCGCATGAACAAGTCATTGAACCAGTCCAAAATAACTATTCAAACTTGGTTCCCCAGGCCACAACCGGTCCATGACAACCTTCATGGCAAGTCCGGATATCCCGTGGAGCTCGGCCCATTCGGCCATCTGTTTGTTTAGCAGCAACGGACACTTTGGCATGCTAAATTGTGACCAAAAAAGTTTTTCCGCTTCATGGCCTTCTTGGGCTTGGAAAAACTGCATTGCATCAGAAGCACTCTTTGACAAGTCCAAATATGTGTCCAGAGAACTCCACATTAGATCAAGCGGGGCATACTTCAGATCGTCGAACTTAGTTGGCAACAAGAAGGGCTTCCCAACCGCGATCTCCCCAGCTTGCCAGATCTCTTCCCGAGCCGCTCTAGACTCGGACCGGGCCTCTTTCGTCGCTTGTAGGGCCTTCTCAAGGTCAGCCGTTTTTTCTTGGCTCTCTTTCTCGAAGAGTTCATATCGGCTAGCGACATCCTTTAGCTCAAGCGCCATGTTGGATATTTTCTCCTTGCTTTGGTGCCGAGCCGCCTGTTCGGCTTTTAATTCACAAGCTGCCTTTTCGGCAGCCGCTTTACACATCCTGGCTTGCTCCTTGGCCCGGGCAAGCTCAGCTCGAAGGGTCTCCACGGCGGCAGCACCATCTGGAGTTAAGCATATTCAATTTTCAGCATCATGCTCCTATTTATACTTATTGACAGCCCCGAAGACATACCTTGCACCTCGTTGAGCCGCTTGTTCATTAGCATGATGTCATCATCCACCACATCAAGTTGCCGCTTCAGTTCGGCAACCTCTGTAGCTCGGGCAGTCGCCATGGCTGAAGCAGTCTGTGTGTCAATTGGTAAAATTATTTCCTGATCTTATATTTCTTTTTTGATCCTCTGATCACCTCCATTCAGACGGCAACCAGAGTGTCAGGGGCTACTATCTATACACAAGCGCACCTTGCATTTACAACACAATTAAAAATATTAAATTACGTACCTCAAAGCCTCTTAGCAGGCTCATAAAAGCTTCATTCAATCTGCTTTTCACGGACAAAACTCTCTCAATCACTGCACCCATCAAGGTACAATGTTCCTATGAGAATGCCCGTTAATATATCCGGTTGTTTGTCAGATAGTCCGGGTTTTTTATTGTTGGTCTCTCTAGGAGCCGAACACCCAGACCCTGGGCGCCCGAAGTGTCACCTTCAGGCCTAGTCCTCCTTTGGGGATCGAGGGAGATCCCCTGGGACGACACCTCGGGGTCGTCTGCCCTATGGGGCGGGGAAGTATGAGGAGGCGTTTCGCTCTCCATCATCTCCGGAAGAAGATGCCCCGAGGACGATGATTGTTGAGGGAGGCTGCAGGCCAAACTGCAAAACACGCGTTTCAAATATTACCCTCACAACCAGGAAAAGAACGGGGTATGCTTAAAAACACCTCTGTTCACTTACGATTTAGCTAAAGGCTTGTCCCATGTGGGCACGACATGGCAATATTGCTTCCCAAATCGGGCCCCCCTGTCAGGGATTTCTTCCCTCGCTTGGAAGCCTCTGCCTTCAAGTCTTCGGGGGCAGCCCTCTTCTTCTCGTGGGGGGAGAGGATGTCAGATCCTCCTTCATGTTCGTCCTCTGACATGGGAGTTCCAATTTCCTTGGATGCGGTGCGTGACGTATCTCCGGTATGGAGGCCACCCTGGACCTTCCCACTCCTCTCCTTGTCTTCCCTTGATGCCACTTGATAAGGTGCCCGAGCTAGCATCCTGGTTAACACCGGATCCACCGAGTCTTCAGCGAGAGGGGCCGAACACCTAATCCTCTCCGCCTTCTTTATCCAGCCTAGGCCGAGTATGGTTTTCTCAGAATATTATTATGGGAAACTTAACCAAAATGTGTTCGGGAGTTGAGTGCTTACCGAGGTATCCGGATGGTTGCAGTCAAGGCTTGCGTCCTCTATGGTGACCGGACACTTTTTTCATGATCCGAAGAATAATTTATACATCCCTTCGAGCGTCGTGCCGAAGAAGTGTTGAATGGTTCGCGGTCCTTCCGGATTGAACTCCCACATGCGGAGAGGTCGTCGCTGGCATGGCTGGACCCGACGGACTAGCATTACTTGGATTAACTTGACGATACCAATGTCCTTCTCAATAAGGTCCCGAATGCGGCTTTGCAATACCTGCACTTCATCAAGCGATCCCCAGTCCAGCCCCTTGTTAATCCATGATGCAAGCTGTGGCGGAGGGCCAAATCGGAAGGCAGGTGTAGCTGCCCACTTTTTACCACGGTGTTCTATGATATAAAACCACTCTTGTTGCCATAGGTCGGAAGTTCCGGGAAGGAACCCTTTGGCCAAGAAATATTGGTAAATTTGCTTACTATAGCACCTCCGCACTCCGCGTGTCTCCCATCAACTATCTTCGGTTTCACATTGAAGTTCTTGAGCCATAAGCCGAAGTGTGGGGAAATACGGAGGAAGGCCTCACACACGATAATGAATGATGAGATGTGAAGGAAGGAGTCCGGTGCTAGATCATGAAAATCTAGCCCATAATAAAACATGAGCCCTCGGACAAAGGGATGAAGAACGAACCATAGTCCTTGGAGGAAGTGGGAGATAAATACGACTCTCTCATTGGATCTGGGAATAGGAATCATGTAACGCCCCGGATACAACTTTCCATATTCGTAACTCCAACTCTTGCCTTTTCTGGAGATGCGATATGTTATTTCCTCCGTGGTTGGGTTTTGTCTGTTGTTTTGCATTTTGTTCTTGTTATGCATCTCATCTCATAGCATCATGCGCATTGCATCGGCATCATTTTCATAAAACTTGCATCCGTCCGGGTTTCCCCGGTTCTCTCCGTTGTCCGTTCTGAGCCCGACCACACTCGCATGCGCCCGCGGCGCCTCCGAAATATTATTTTATAAGTGGCTCAAAAATGTTCTCGGAAAGGGATGCAACTTGGCGTGCGATCTTATTATAGTGTAGACAGAGCGCCTATCAAGTTTCGTCACATTCGGAGCTCGTTTGATAGCCCAACCGTTAATTATATAGCGGCACCGTTGCCGGTATTTACGTCGGACGTTTTCGGTCTCCGAAAACAGTTGCCGGGCTGCATTTCTCTTCTCTCCTCTCAGCCCAACTACTCTTCACAGCCCACTATCCACTCATCTAGACCCTCTCCGCTCCGGAGCCATCTGATGGCGATCGAACGGTCCGAAAACGGAGCAAATCCCCCTAACCCTAGACCCCTGCCTATTTAAACACCCCCACATGCCATTTTGGCCTTCTCCTCCCTCCTCCTCAAAATCCGTGCCCCCCAATCATCAGCCAGCCGCCTCCACCTCCTCTCCTCGAAATTCGTGCCCAGCCAGCACCCTGCCGCCACTTGTCGCGCCCCCATAGTCCAACCCCGCCGTCGGCGACGCGCGCAGCCAACTAGGCACTGCCACGTCGCGCCCCTGCTTCCCCACTTCGCCGCGGCCCTCAGGGCCCATCTAGAGCCCGCCCCAAGCCCATCCAGGGCCCGAGCCGCCGCCGCCCTCGCGTCTGAGCTCCCCGTGCAGGAGAGCTCCCGATCCAGCGCGCCCCGCTACCGGCGACCGCCTTCACCGCCCGTCCCCGCCGCCGACCATCGCCTCGCCGTCGCCATGAAGCTGTCGTCACTGCCCAGGTCGCGGTGCCCCTGCCCTCCATCTCTCCCTTCTGCTCCCTCCTCTCACATCTCTCTCTCTCTCTCTGAACCAGGACGCCACCGCCATGGCCGCCCCTGAGCTCCGTCCGCGCCGTCGTTGCCCAGATCCGGCGCCGGCCAGCCGGATCCGCCCCATCTCCACCTCGTCGGCCTTCCCTGCAGCCGCTGCCGCTCGAGTCCGGCCGTTGCCATCGCCCCCTGCATCGAGCTGTTCGTCCTCTGCAACGAGCAGAACGCAGGCGCCCGCTCGCGTTGACCGCGCCGCCAGCGTGCCTGGGCCACCGCGTCGCCCGCGCATGGGCCTGCTCTTCTCCGGCCTAGCGCCTCAAGGACCAGCCAGCGCCAGGAGGGCCCAGCCTCCTCCGCTCCTCTGCTTCAGCCTGGCAGCGCCCTGTCGGCCTGCCTCTTGCACCGACCGAGCCAGGCCCAATGTGAGCAGAACCTCAGCCCAGCAGTTTCAGCCTAGTGTTGTTTTTTTTCCTGTTGCTGCGATTTAGACATTATCCAGGTTTTACAGATTTGCAGAAAAGTCCCTAGTCTTCATGCATATAATTACTCACAAACCATGCATCTTTTGTAAATAATTTATATATGTAAAATGCTTAGAATTTTGTGTAGATTAATAATATGCCATTTTCGTCCCATGTTAAAATGCTTAAAATGCTGTTTGTTTAATTTTGCTCAAATGCCATGTTAAAATGATTTATTTCATATATAAATAACCGTAGCTCCAAATTAATTAAACTTTATATGTAAATGGGGTGGAAAAATGCCTAGTTTAACATGGTGCACTCATATTGCATGTTTAACAACTCTAAAATATGGTTTAGGGCAGAACAGTACCATACTCAAAATATGCACATGGGGATTTTTCGGAATTGTTGTATTGTGGTTCCGGCCTCATTTAAACTTGCTTAGATAGATAGTTTTATTATGACTCATCTCTTGCCATGTTTAACAACATTTAATATTGTTTGGTAGCTTAAACGAGATCACACTAAATAATTGCATGTGGTGTTTCGTCAATATGCAACTCGTTGCATATTGAGCTCCACTTAACTTGTAGTATTGTTTGTTGCACTTTGCCATGCCATGCCTATTTAAACCGGACATGCATCATACTTGACTGTGCATCATGCCATGTTTATGCTTGTGTGTTTACCATGTTGTTTACTTCTTTCCAGTTTGCTTCTCTCGGTAGCTTCGGTTTTGTTCCGGAGTTGTGAGGATTCGTTCGACTACATCCGTTTGTCTTCTTCATGGACTCGTTCTTCTTCCTTGCGGGATTTCAGGCAAGATGACCGCTACCCTAGATCTCACTACTATCATTGCTATGCTAGTTGCTTCATTCTATCGCTTTGCTGCGCTACCTGTCTTTTGCTCTTCAAGCCTCCCAAATTGCCATGAACCTCTAACCTTTGACACCCTTCCTAGCAAATCATTGTTTGGCTATGTTACCGCTTTGCTCAGCCCCTCTTATAGCATTGTTAGTTGTAGGAGAAGTTGAAGATTGCTCCATTGTGGACAGGTTTTTGGTTGGGATATCACAATATCTCTTATATTATTAATGCATCTATATACTTGGTAAAGGGTGGAAGACTCGGCCTTTTGCCTGGTGTTTTGTTCCACTCTTGCCGCCCTAGTTTCCGTCATACCGGTGTTATGTTCCCGGATTTTGCGTTCCTTACGCGGTCGGGTGATTTATGGGAACCGCTTGATAGTTCGCTTTGAATAAAACTCCTCCAGCAAGGCCCAACCTTGGTTCTACCATTTGCCTCATCTAGCCCTTTTTCCCTTGGGTTTCCGGAGCCCAAGGGTCATCTTTATTTTAGCCCCCCCGGGCCAGGCTTGTCTAAGTGTTGGTCCGAACCGAGTAGACTGCGGGGCCCCCTAGGGGAAACTCGAGGTCTGGTTTTACTCGTAGGATGTCTCATCCGGTGTTGCCCTGAGAACGAGATATGTGCAGCTCCTATCGGGATTGTCGGCGCATCGGGCGGCTTTGCTGGTCTTGTTTTACCATTGTTGAAATATCTTGTAAACCGGGATTCCGAGTCTGATAGGGTCTTCCTGGGAGAAGGTATATCCTTCGTTGATCGCGAGAGCTTATCATGGGCTAAGTTGGGACACCCCTGCAGGGTATAATCTTTCGAAATCCGTGCCTGCGGTTATAGGCAGATGGAAATTTGTTAATGTCCGGTTGTAGATAACTTGACACCAGATCCGAATTAAAACGCATCAACCGCGTGTGTAGCCGTGATGGTCTCTTTTCGGCGGAGTCCGGGTAGTGAACACGGTCTTTGGGTTATGTTTGACGTAAGTACGAGTTCAGGATCACTTCTTGATCATTGCTAGTTTCACGACCGTTCCGCTTGCTCTCTTCCCACTCTTATTTGCGTATGTTAGCCACCATATATGCTTAGTTGCTGCTGCAACCTCACCACTTTACCCCTTCCTTTCCCATTAAGCTTTGCTAGTCTTGATACCCATGGTAATTGGATTGCTGAGTCCTCGTGGCTCACAGATTACTACAACAACAGTTGCAGGTACAGGTTATGCGATGATCTTCACACGAGAGCGATGTTTGCTTGTTTGGAGTTCTTCTTCTGCTTCTTCTTCGATCAGGGGATAGGTTCCAGGTCGGCAGCCTGGGTTAGCAGGGTGGATGTCGTTTGAGTTTCTGTTTGTGTTTCATCCGTAGTCGGAGGATGCTCTTATGTATTGTGATATTGTATTCATGTGGCATTGTATGCCTTTTGTATGTATCCCCATCTATTATGTAATGTTGATGTAATGATATCCACCTTGCAAAAGCGTTTCAATATGCGGGTCTATCCTTGGTGGGACCTTCGAGTTCCTTTTGGATAGGGTCGCATATTGGGCGTGACAAGTTGGTATCAGAGCCTCGACCGACCATAGGAGCCCCCTTGTTTGTTGGCCATTGTTGAATCTAGAAGAAAACTGTTTTGAGTCTTAGGATTATATATATCGGAGAGTAGGATTCTTTTTACTCCTCAGCCCCTTCGTCGCTCTAGTGAGGACTCTTGACGTAGATGTTTTGTCTTTCCTCTCCTCAAATTTCACTATTTTTTTTAGGATCACGCGGGTATCTTGGAATCGTTCCGATGGTTTTGTGACGAGAACATTGTTCTTGGTGCCTCCTATCTATTATGTGGCATTGACCCGGGGAGTTGAGCTCCGAGGTGTTGTCGTCACAATTTTATCATTGCAGTTCTGGAATACCTGAGTTTTGCCGACATCGAAATCTCTTTTATGCAGTTATTGGTGAGATAACCTCGATGTCACCCAGTAATGGGGAGTTCGGGAGTATTGCCATAACTCGTATAACGGATGCTTTTCGAAGGTTGACGTACACGATTTCCGGAGTTTTTCTTGGTTATGTGTTGACGGATGGATACAGCTTGGATGTAGGTATTGTTAGTTTGGGTGAGATATATTGCTTCCCCTGTATCCCAAACACCAGATTGCATAACCAGAAAGTTTCGGGATTTTATAGGTGGGAATTCAAGTAGCTCCTAGAATATCTTTCCGGCAGATGCATGATATTGGATTGGGTAAATCTCTATCATATGTATTTGTTCCGGCTTATTCTGCAAGCCAAATCCTTTGTTTTGTTTTATTTGTGGTATTGAGTTGCTTCAGAGTCAAATGTTGAATCCATACCTTTCCTAAACGGTGTTCTCATATTGCTATGTGAATACTAATCCTTTTTATCACTGAGGTTGTCATGTTAATTCTTTTCCAACTGGTGCGCTTCTCTTCGAGATGATCCCATCATTCTCTCCATCTGCAAGATCAATTCTAAGTTTTCTCACCGGTGTTTGTTTCATTCATCCCAAGTTGTCTTTGTAATCCCCGCCCTCCCACCCTATTTCTTTAAGGACTCAGATTTCTTAATCATGTATCCTTTTATCTGTGGGAAGTCTCTTCATTCTTTTCTTTCAATGTTCTTATCCGGTGATTTCCCATGAAGATGCTCAACAGTTTCAAGTTCATCATCCTCCGTTCACTTTTCTTCTCCGGTGGATCCAATTCAAGCTTGCGGTTTGATCATACTCTTTTCCTTGTTGCAAATGCTTTTTCATACCGGTGCACCTCTTAATCTTTCACTTCTCTCTATTCTTATCCGGAGTGCTCAAGATATCTCAGAAGACTTGTGTTTCCATTCTCAATCTGTTCAAGATATTTCGAGGTTGTTATCTCATTCAAGCCATTTAATTCAACCGGTGCAATCCCTCTCTTTAAAATTGTTCAACGGTGTTTTCTTTTGAGTGGGCCCTAACCCACAGGTCTTTTCCCAGGATCTTACCCGACTCTTCTAATTTTCCCAGAGTTTCTAAATTTCTTTTCAAAGTTTGATGTAAGAATGAATTATCATCAGTCACATGCCTTCTCCAAGGTCGCTTTCAAATTCTTTTCATCTTTGGCTCAACCTTTCCTCTTTTAATCCTTCCGTAGTTTCTCAACAATTTAGTGGTGGTTCTCGTCATCATTCTCAACATGTGAAGACCGAAGAAGTGTTTCCTCTAAATCTTGGTCCATTCTCTTGAAGATTCATGGTTCTAGCTTCATGCTATCCTCATAATTGTTTTGATTGTGAGATTTCTATTCTTACCATCCGGAGCATTTCATGAGTTGTTTCCATTTCTTTCCTCCGAAGGTCATCATGTCATAATTCTTCATTCTCAGCGTGTAGCTATCGTTCTCCAAATCTTACCGGTGAATCGTTCAATTAACCTCTAATCAGTTCATGGTCTCTTCGTTCTCATGTATCTAAATCCCCTCAAGTATCTTCATTTGTTTTCCAATTCTTCTCGGTGAATTGCCCTTTGCTAATCTCATTTTCAATTCTTACAGTGGTTCATTCAAGATTCTTTTTCCTTTGTTATCATATTAATTCATTCGTTCTTTTCGATCCTACCAGTGGTTCATGAAGACTTTCTCAAGTTTTGCGCCATATTGCCCTTAATCCTTTTTCAACGAGAATAAGTAGTATGACAAATCCATTGCTTGCCATCAATTTAATTTGATGAAGGATAAGCATACAATCAATCTTATTCTTATTTCCTCAAGGTGATTCAATTCTTTTCTTCCGGAGATTGTTCATGATGAAGTAATTCTCGGTTCTAGTATTCATCTTTTCTTTCCGTAGTTCCAAGTTCTCTCGATTATCTCGTCGCGAAGCTCCATCTAAATCATCGCAAGGCTTCACCTTGTGTTCTCAACCTCTCTTTCTTTCTATCATCCTTTTATTACCGGAGTTCTTCATGGAGGCTCTACATGATGGTTTGTCAGGGATTCTTTTCATTCTTCAATTGTTCTTCAAGATTTCTCTTGAAGTTATGATCCGTCAAGCTATACTCTAAAATAAACATGGTGCTCAACATATGTTTTGTTTTGAGGAGTTCAAGCATTCTTCATCTTGCATTCCAAAGTGCAATTCTTTCTACCTTATCTTTTGAGGTGGTGTTATGTCATTCTTGATAATTTTTCTTCGTGTTTCAGGATTCACAAGTTTTCAAGAGTGACATATTTAAATCCATCATTTTCTCTTCGATCATGAGTTCTTTTGAACCCATCAATTTCTTTGTTGGAGTATCTTGGGTTATATTTCACCTAAAGCCTTCCCTAATGAATGCTGCTATTTGTGGTGCTTATCAATGATCCAAGCTTTCTCCATATCCTTCTCGGTGAAAGAGGTTTTTCATCTCTTCGTTGATCTCAAGCAAGCAATTGTTTTTTCGTTAGTGGCAGAATTTCACCTCAAGTGTTGAGTTGTTTCCATAAGCCCACTACAAGCTTATTCTTTTCGTTGTTGGTTTTCCAACAACTCCGTTATAACCTTAATGGAAGGGTGCTTTCCAAGTTCTTCTGTGGCAGAAGTTGGCATTTTCTTCTCCATTCTGTTATTCCAATGATCTATCTTCTATTCATTCTTCCGGAGGCATTGTGATGTTGCGATTTTCACTCTTCATCTCGAATTGTGAGGATCATGTTATTTTCTTGCTTATCCATTTAACTGGAGTGTCGTGTCCTCTTTTCAAGTTTTTTTTCATCTTATCAAGTCTTGCATCTCTTTTCAACCGGAGTGCTGTTTGAATTTGATCTTCCTTGTTCCTTGTTTATCTCATTTCAACCAGAGTGGTTCCAATTCTTTCTTGACCATTGTACTCATCATTCATAACTTTTCAACCTCTTAAGGTTCGTGGTTTCACTCGTTTGTCGAAGAAGCAACTTAGTTCTACCTCTTCTCTTCCTCTTCCGTTTCTCTTCGGTGCCATCCTAGATCTCGGGACGAGATCCTCTCGTAGTGGTGGAGTGTTGTAACGCCCCGGATACAACTTTCCATATTCGTAACTCCAACTCTTGCCTTTTCCGGAGATGCGATATGTTATTTCCTCCGTGGTTGGGTTTTGTCTGTTGTTTTGCATTTTGTTCTTGTTATGCATCTCATCTCATAGCATCATGCGCATTGCATCGGCATCGTTTTCATAAAACTTGCATCCGTCCGGGTTTCCCCGGTTCTCTCCGTTGTCCGTTCTGAGCCCGACCACACTCGCACGCACCCGCGGCGCCTCCAAAATATTATTTTATAAGTGGCTTAAAAATGTTCTCGGAATGGGATGCAACTTGGCGTGCGATCTTATTATAATGTAGACAGAGCGCCTGTCAAGTTTCGTCACATTCGGAGCTCGTTTGATAGCCCAATCGTTAATTATATAGCGGCACCGTTGCCAGTATTTACGTCGGACGTTTTCGGTCTCCGAAAACAGTTGCCGGGCTGCATTTCTCTTCTCTCCTCTCAGCCCAACTACTCTTCACAGCCCACTATCCACTCATCTAGACCCTCTCCGCTCCGGAGCCATCCGATGGCGATCGAACGGTCCGAAAACTGAGCAAATCCCCCTAACCCTAGACCCCTGCCTATTTAAACACCCCCCACATGCCATTTTGGCCTTCTCCTCCCTCCTCCTCGAAATCCGTGCCCCCAATCATCAGCCAGCCTCCTCCCACCTTCTCTCCTCGAAATCTGTGCCCAGCCAGCACCCCGCCGCCACTTGTCACGCCGCCATAGTCCAACCCCGCCGTCGGCGACGCGCGCAGCCAACCAGGCGCTGCCACATCGCGCCCCTGCTTCCCCACTTCGCCGCGGCCCTCAGGGCCCATCTAGAGCCCGCCCCGAGCCCATCCAGGGCCCGAGCCGCCGCCGCCCTCGCGTCCGAGCTCACCGTGCAGGAGAGCTCCCGATCCAGCGCGCCCCGCCACCGGCGAGCGCCTTCACCGCCCGTCCCCGCCGCGACCATCGGCCTCGCCGTCGCCATGAAGCTGTCGTCGCCGCCCAGGTCGCGGTGCCCCTGCCCTCCATCTCTCCCTTCTGCTCCCTCCTCTCACATCTCTCTCTCTGAACCAGGACGCCACCGCCATGGCCGCCCCTGAGCTCCATCCGCGCCGTCGTTGCCCGGATCTGGCGCCGGCCAGCCGGATCCGCCCCATCTCCACCTCGTCGGCCTTCCCTGCAGCCGCTGCCGCTCGAGTCTGGCCATGGCCATCGCCCCCTGCATCGAGCTGTTCGTCCTCTGCAACGAGCAGAGCGCAGCCGCCCGCTCGCGTTGACCGCACCGCCAGCGTGCCTGGGCCACCACGTCGCCCGCGCATGGGCCTCCTCTTCTCCGGCCTAGCGCCTCAAGGCCCAGCCAGTGCCAGGAGGGCCCAGCCTCCTCCGCTCCTCTGCTTCAGCCTGGCAGCGCCCTGCCGGCCTGCCTCTTGCACCGACCGGGCCAGGTCCAATGTGAGCAGAACCTCAGCCCAGCAGTTTCAGCCTAGTGTTGTTTGTTTTCCTGTTGCTGCGATTTAGACATTATCCAGGTTTTACAGATTTGCAGAAAAGTCCCTAGTCTTCATGCATATAATTACTCACAAACCATGCATCGTTTGTAAATAATTTATATATGTAAAATGCTTAGAATTTTGTGTAGATTAATAATATGCCATTTTCATCCCATGTTAAAATGCTTAAAATGCTGTTTGTTTAATTTTGCTCAAATGCCATGTTAAAATGATTTATTTCATATCTAAATAACCGTAGCTCCAAATTAATTAAACTTTATATGTAAATGGGGTGGAAAAATGCCTAGTTTAACATGGTGCACTCATCTTGCATGTTTAACAACTCTAAAATATGCACATGGGGATTTTTTGGAATTGTTGAATTGTGGTTCCGGCCTCATTTAAACTTGCTTAGGTAGATAGTTTTATTATGCCTCACCTCTTGCCATGTTTAACAACATTTAATATTGTTTGGTAGCTTAAACGAGATCACACTAAATAATTGCATGTGGTGTTTCGTCAATATGCAACTCATTGCATATTGAGCTCCACTTAACTTGTAGTATTGTTTGTTACACTTTGCCATGCCATGCCTATTTAAACCGGACATGCATCATACTTGACTGTGCATCATGCCATGTTTATGCTTGTGTGTTTACCATGTTGTTTACTTCTTTCCGGTTTGCTTCTCTCGGTAGCTTCGGTTTTGTTCCGGAGTTGTGAGGATTCGTTCGACTACGTCCGTTTGTCTTCTTCATGGACTCGTTCTTCTTCCTTGCGGGATTTCAGGCAAGATGACCGCTACCCTGGATCTCACTACTATCATTGCTATGCTAGTTGCTTTGTTCTATCGCTTTGCTGCGCTACCTGTCTTTTGCTCTTCAAGCCTCCCAAATTGCCATGAACCTCTAACCTTTGACACCCTTCCTAGAAAACCATTGTTTGGCTATGTCACCGCTTTGCTCAACCCCTCTTATAGCGTTGTTAGTTGCAGGTGAAGTTGAAGATTGCTCCATGGTTGACAGGTTTTTGGTTGGGATATCACAATATCTCTTATATTATTAATGCATCTATATACTTGGTAAAGGGTGGAAGACTCGGCCTTTTACCTGGTGTTTTGTTCCGCTCTTGCCGCCCTAGTTTCCATCATACTGGTGTTATGTTCCTAGATTTTGCGTTCCTTACGCGGCCGGGTGATTTATGGGACCCCCTTGACAGTTCGCTTGGAATAAAACTCCTACAGCAAGGCCCAACCTTGGTTCTACCATTTGCCTCACCTAGCCCTTTTTCCCTTGGGTTTCCGGAGCCCAAGGGTCATCTTTATTTTAGCCCCCCCGGGCCAGTGCTTGTCTAAGTGTTGGTCCGAACCGAGTGGACTGTGGGGCCCCCTCGGGGAAACTCGAGGTCTGGTTTTACTCGTAGGATGTCTCATCCGGTGTTGCCCTGAGAACGAGATATGTGCAACTCCTATCGGGATTGTCGGCGCATCGGGCGGCTTTGCTGGTCTTGTTTTACCATTGTCGAAATGTCTTGTAAACCGGGATTCCGAGTCTGATCGGTTCTTCCTGGGAGAAGGTATATCCTTCGTTGATCGCGAGAGCTTATCATGGGCTAAGTTGGGACACCCCTGCAGGGTATAATCTTTCGAAGCCGTGCCTGCGGTTATGGGCAGATGAGAATTTGTTAATGTCCGGTTGTAGATAACTTGACACCAGATCCGAATTAAAACGCATCAACCGCGTGTGTAGCCGTGATGGTCTCTTTTCGGCGGAGTCCGGGAAGTGAACACGGTCTTTGGGTTATGTTTGACGTAAGTAGGAGTTCAGGATCACTTCTTGATCATTGCTAGTTTCACGACCGTTCCTCTTGCTCTCTTCTTGCTCTTATTTGCGTATGTTAGCCACCATATATGCTTAGTTGCTGCTGCAACCTCACCACTTTACCCCTTCCTTTCCCATTAAGCTTTGCTAGTCTTGATACCCATGGTAATGGGATTGCTGAGTCCTCATGGCTCACAGATTACTACAACAACAGTTGCAGGTACAGGTTATGCGATGATCTTGACGCGAGAGCGATGTTTGCTTGTTTGGAGTTCTTCTTCTGCTTCTTCTTCGATCAGGGGATAGGTTCCAGGTCGGCAGCCTGGGTTAGCAGGGTGGATGTCATTTGAGTTTCTGTTTGTGTTTCATCCGTAGTCGGATGATGCTCTTATGTATTGTGATGTTGTATTCATGTGGCATTGTATGCCTTTTGTATGTATCCCCATCTATTATGTAATGTTGATGTAATGATATCCACCTTGCAAAAGCGTTTCAATATGCGGGTCTATCCTTGGTGGGACCTTCGAGTTCCTTTTGGATAGGGTCGCATATTGGGCGTGACAAATCACCTACCCTTGAGCAGGGATCCTGTGGGGGATTTCCGTGGTCAAGTATCTTGCTTCCCAGAGCTTTGCAATGTCCTCCTTTGTAACGGAGGAAGCCACCCACCAGCCTTGAAGACTGGATTCGGACATGATTGGGAGGCGCGAAGAAATTGAAGCTTGGGCGCTGGAGCTCGAGGTGAGGAATAAAGAACTAGCGTAGAAGAAAAAGGACGGGTCCTAGCCCTTTTGTAGAGGTGATGGATATCAAGCATCCCCTCCTAGGCCTTAAAACATGCCTATTCCCAAGGAATCATACCAATGGAACAGTTGGGTTACCCACGCACGTGTTGATGAGAATCCTGTGATAAGGGGGACACGATCTCTGCTTTGACAAGACGTGTCAATGAAACCACCTCGCGAAACATGGAGTAGCAGGCCGAAAAAAGATTCGAAATAATGGCCAGACGATGATATAATGTCGTGTTGTAAACAATTGTCAGCAGATTGGACTCGTGACAATATTATACTCTCTACGATGGTATGTGCAATTTGTTTTCCAGAGCCAGACACGATCCTTGTGTTCAAGATCTACTTTGAAGTATTCGGAGAAGGAACCCGCCTTGCAATGCCGAAGACAATCCGTGCGCCGGACTCATCGTCATTGAAGCCTGGTTCAGGGGCTACTGAGGGAGTCCTGGATTAAGGGGTCCTCGGAAAGCCGGACTATATACATGGGCCGGACTGTTGGGCTATGAAGATACAAGATAGAAGACTTAGTCCCGTGTTCGGATGGGACTCTCCTTTGCATGGAAGGCAAGTTTAGCGATTCGTATGTGTAGATTCCTTTCTCTGTAACTGACCTTGTGTAACCCTAGACCCCTCCAGTGTCTATATAAACCGGAGGGTTTAGTCCATAGAGAGATAACAATCATAATATTAGGCTACCTTCTAGGGTTTAGCCATTACAATTCCGTGGTAGATCAACTCTTGTAATACTCATATTCATCAAGATCAATCAAGCAGAAAGTAGGGTATTACCTCCATAGAGAGGCCAGGAACCTGGGTAAACATCGTGTCCCCTGCCTCCTATTACCATTAGCCTTAGACGCACAATTCGGGACCCCCTACCCGAGATCCACCGGTTTTGACACTGATAGTGACACTTTGCTCCATAAAAGAAGGCCCATAGCAACCGTAGAAAGGGTTCGGGGATAAGGCCATTTGGGTACTCATACGCGCGTAGCCACTCTCGCCCCGAGGAAACCCTGCTGGGCAAGAGCACCACACATTCCGCCATTATCCACCAGTCAATCCACCAAAAAAGGAGTGGGGTTTTACGCCTCGCAGCGGCCCAAACCTGGGGAAAACTACCCGTGTGATCCCTGTCGTGTTGTGTTGCGCTACTCCGCTCTTTGTGCAATGGCCCATCCTCCTGTCGAACCAAAAGGGGCTCATGGCCCCATAGGTGGCTGTGGTTTCCCCCGACATCTTTGGCGCACCAGGTAGGGGGCGTGCACTTGCGTGAACCCAAGAGCGTAAGCAGCACATCATCTTCATCGCCATTTTCATCAGCGATGGCTCCATCAACTATGGCGTCCAAGAAGAAGCCCAGTGTCGCAGCTCACCCGTCCACCTCGAAAGCCCCATCGCCCGTAACCGCAGACATCGCGGGGACCACAGGGACAGATGGAGATGTGGATGCCGCGTGGGACGTGGTCGATGCAGGCGGCGTTGTTACCACCTCTCCCTCGGCCGGAGTAGGAGCGGGAGGCATCGGGGAAGGACAACATCAGCAACATCCCAGTGGCCATGCTCCATGAGGTACGGGTGGAGCGATTATTCCGTCTGCACCCCTCCACCTTGTCGAAGGGCACAACCGCAGTGGTGGTGCTCGTTCTACGGCGAATCACAACTCTCCGGTTGCTCCCGCTACGGCGCGATCGTAGGGCATGCACCACCCCTAGGGCGGGCTGACCCAGCTGCTATGCCCAATGGAGCCGCTGGCCCTCAAGCGCCCCCACCTCATCACCATGCCATCCAAGTGGCTAGTTCGCAACAACGAGGGCACGTCGCAGTTTCTACCGGCACCATCAGGAGCCGAGCGATGCTGCTATCTACATCGTCATAACCTAAGCCATGGCACGGGCCAAGATGCTGCTGAGATTTCCGCTGACAACCAATCAGATGGATGAGTGGAGAGCCACCATTCAAAGCTTGATCGGTTTCATCGAGGCGGGAGGATTATGGCAAGCTGGCACACCACGGCCTCCCCAGGTGACGGTGAGGACCCATGCCACTGGCGCATGGAAGGGGCCAGCCCTACGGTGTAGTCCCATCCGCAACTGCCAACACGAGAGCCACGGCCGGAGCCACACGACCAGGAACCCGACGATGCCTCGATGGCTTCGTCCGACCCTCAAGCACGTCAAGGCCAACGGCGAGCCCCAGAGGACTGACAGAGGGAGGTCGCGCGCATCACTTTCGAATGACACCACGACAACCACCGTCAGTTAGATAGACATGATGGCAATGGCGTCGACGAGCCCGTGCTCGGTGAGGGTGGGTACCTACCTTTCGACGTCGGGTGCCCTGCCTTCATACGTCTCCAATGTATCTATAATTTTTGATTGTTCCATGCTATTATATTATCTGTTTTGGATGTTTAATGGGCTTTAATATGCTATTTTATATTATTTTCAGGACTAACCTATTAACCTGAGGACCAGTGCTAGTTTCTGATTTTTTTGCCTATTTTAGAGTTTTGCAAAAAAGGAATACCAAACGGAGTCCAAACGGAATTAAACCTTCGCGATGATATATCTTGGATCGAAAGCAAACTAGAAGACTTGGAGTTGAAGTCAGAAATGTCACGAGGCGTCCACGAGGCAGGAGGGCGTGCCCGAGGGGTAGGCACGCCCCCACCCTCGTGGGCCCCTCATAGCTCTAGCAATGTACTTCTTTTGCCTATATATACTCTTATACCCTAGAAACATCAGTGAGAGCCACGAAACCACTTTTCCACCGCCGCAACCTTGTGTACCCATGAGATCCCATCTTGGGGCCTCTTCTGACGATCTGCCGGAGGGGAATCAATTACGGAGGGCTTCTACATCAACAACATTTCCTCTCCGATGAAGCGTGAGTACTTTACCACAGACCTTTGGGCCCATAGTTATTAGCTATATGGCTTCTTCTCTTTCTTTGATTCTCAATACAAAGTTCTCCTCGATGTTCTTGGAGATCTATTTGACGTAATACTCTTTTGCGGTGTGTTTGCCGAGATCCGATGAATTGTGGATTTATGAACAAGATTATCTATGAATATTATTTGGTTCTTCTCTGAATTCTTATATGCATGATTTGATATCTTTGCAAGTCTCTTCGAATATCGATTTAGTTTGGCCTACTAGATTGATCGTTCTTGCAATGGGAGAAGTGCTTAGCTTTGGGTTCAATCTTGCGGTGTCCTTTTCCAGTGATAGTAGGGGCAGCAAGGCACGTATTGTGTTGTTGCTATCGAGGATAAAAATATGGGGTTTATATCATATTGCTTGAGTTTATCCCTCTACATCATGTCATCTTGCTTAATGTGTTACTCCGTTCTTATGAACTTAATACTCTAGATGCATGCTTAAACTAACACATTCAAGCCATCATTTGGGATGATGTTGTTTACCAATGCTATATACTCCCTCCGTTCCTAAATATAAGGTGTATTAGTTTTTTAAAAAGTCAACTGTTGTCTATGTTTACCAACTTTACAGCAAAATATATAAAAATTTATAATACTAAATATATAAAATGTAAAAACATAGTTCATGATGAATCTAGTGATCATGATTTGGTATTCTAGGCATTGATATTTTTGTCTATAAACTTGGTGAAACTTAGAGAAGTTTGACTTTTTGGAAAAATAATACACCTTATATTAAGGAACGGAGGGAGTATTTGGTTGATGTTAAGAATGTTGTATGTATCATGCCTTTTCATGTACTTATGCATGCCAACAATGGGAGTGTCCGACGTTTTCCACCGAGGTTAGTTTCATACCTCGACTTATATATTATATTGCACCATTCTGCAATTGCATTTTAGCTTCTAATATTGACTTGTTGCTTGTAGGTACATCTGTCCTTTGTAAAGATCCCGCCTGGACCCCTTTACGTATGGGGCAATGAGGTATTAATGAACCAACATCAAGTGAGGAAACTGATAAGGATTGTTAGGAAAAAGAGATGAACAATGGCAATTAATCTATTTGTTTACCGTCTATCCAACACAATAGTGAGTTGTGGGATAGTAGCTACGAACTTGTGACGGCCCCGATTCAATCATACACTAATCATGCATGCAAATGTGTACGGTCAAGATCAGGGACTTACGGGAAGATATCACAACACAACTCTAAAAATAAAATAGGTCATACAAGCATCATATTACAAGCCAGGGGCCTTGAGGGCTCGAATACAAGTGCTCGACATAAATGAGTCAGCGGAAACAAGAATATTTGAGTACAGACATAAGTAAAACAAGTTTTCCTTAAGAAGGCTAGAACAAACTGGGATACAGATCGAAAGAGGCGCATGCCTCCTGCCTGGGTTCCTCCTAAACTACTCTTGGTCGTCGTCAGCGGCCTGACGTAGTAGTAGGCACCTTCGGTGTAGTAGGAGTCATCGTCGATGGTGGCGTCAAGCTCCTGGGCTCCAACATCTGGTTGCGACAACCAGGTAGAATGGAAAGGGGAAAAGAGGGAGAAACGCAACCGTGAGTACTCATCCAAAGTACTCGCAAGCAAGGATCTACACTACATATGCATGGGTATATGTGTAAAGAGGCAATATCGCTGGACTGAACTGCAGAATGCCAAAATAAGAGGGGGATAGCTAGTCCTATCGAAGACTACGCTTCTGGCAGCCTCCTTCTTGCAACATGTAGAAGAGAGTAGATTGAAGTCCTCCAAGTAGCATCGCATAGCATAATCCTACCTGGTGATCCTTCCCTCATCGCCCTGTGGGAAAGCGATCACCGGGATGTCTGTGGTACTTTTCTGGGTGTGTTTTATTAAGTATCCGGTTCTAGTTGTCATAAGGTCAAGGTACAACTCTGGGTCATCCTTTTACCGAGGGACACGGCTATTCAAATATATCAACTTCCCTGCAGGGGTGCACCACATTTCCCAACACGCTCGATCCCCTTTGGCCGGACACACTTTCCTGGGTCATGCCCGGCCTCGGAAGATCAACATGTCGCTGTCCCACCTAGGCACAAAAGAGAGGTCAACACGCCGGTCTAAATCCTATGCGCGCATGGGTCTAGGCCCATCGCCCATTGCACACCTGCATGTTGCGTACGCGGTCGGTGAGTAGACCTAGCCTCCCTTATACAAGAGCAGGCATTCCAGTCCAACCCGGTGCGCGCCGCTCAGTCACTGACGTCAAGAAGGCTTCGGCTGATACCACGACGTCGAGTGCCCATAACTGTTCCCACGTAGTTGGTTAGTGCGTATATGCTAGTGGCCAGACTCAGATCAAATGCCAAGATCTCGTTAAGCGTGTTATTTCGAAGTAATCACGGACACCGACTAGGCCCAGGCCCACCTCTCGCCTAGGTGGTCTCAACCTGCCCTGTCGCTCCGCCACAAAGTAACATTCGGGGGCCGTCGGGAACCCAGGCCCACCTCTACCGGGATGGAGCCACCTGTCCTTTTAGCCCCCAATCGGAATCACTTGCGGGTACTCAACGAGCTGACCCGACTTTAGTCACGATCTATATAGTATATGTATGTATAGTATATACCCGTGATCACCTCCCGAGTGATCACGACCCGATAGTATAGCATGGCAGACTGACAAGAATATAGGGCCACTAATGGTAAACTAGCATCCTATACTAAGCATTTAGGATTGCAGGTAAGGGTAACAACTGTAGCAACAATGACAGGCTATGCAGCAGAATAGGATTAACCGAAAGTAGTAACATGCTACACTACTCTAATGCAAGCAGTAGAGAGAAGAATAGGAGATATCTGGTGATCAAGGGGGGAGGGGGCTTGCCTGGTTGCTCTGGCAAGAAGGAGGGGTCATCAACTCCGTAGTCGAACTTGGCAGCAGCAGCGTCGGTCTCATAGTCTACTGAGAGAAGAGGGGGAAGAAATGATAAATACAATGCAAACATAAGCATGACGATGCAAGACATGACAAGGAGCGCTGCTAGGTGTGCCCTAACGCGGTAGTAGGTGACACCGGCGAAAGGGGGAAACATCCGGGAAAGTATCCCCGGTGTTTTGCATTTTCGTACAGGTGAACCGGAGGGGAAATGTGCATGTTCGCTATGCTAGGGATGTGTGGCGGATGAACGGACTGCGTATTCGAATTTGTCTCACCGTTGTGAGCAACTTTCATGTACAGAGTATTTTCATCCCAGTAACAGATTATTTTATACTAATTTTTAAAGTTTTAAATCATTTTCTAAATTATTTTTAATTCAAAAATTAAATGTTATATTGCTATGGGTACATAGAAGTGTACCCACAGATGGGCTTGGGTGGCTGACCAGTAGGCCTAGTTGACTTGGTCAACTGCCCAGTCAGGAGAGGCTGACTGAGGGGGCCGGTCAAAGTCAACAGCCCAGTCAGCATTGACTGTTGACTGGTCAAACTAACTAGTGGGTCCCGCTTGTCATAGTCTCATAGTAATTAAACAGGGTTAATTAGCTTTAACTAGTTGATTAGGTTAATCTAATCCGAATTAATTAAGTTAATTAATTCTTTAATTAAATAATATTTTATTTATTATATTTTAGTTCCTTTTCTTTCTTTCTTTTATCTTTTAACGTTCTGGGGGCTGGGCCCCACGTGTCATCCGACCAGGGGCCGATGCGCGTTACGGGCACAGGGTGCTAATGGGCACAGTCCGAACGGGCGCTGGCCCGCGGGGACGCACCCGACTGAGCGCCGTGGGGCGGCTGGTGGGCGCGGGCGCCAGCGCACCAGCGTGGAGCTCCGGCGGCTGCGACCGGGAGGAGCATGGGGAGGGCCGCGGCTGCCGACACACAGCAGGGTGGACGGAGACGGATGACAGGCGCGTGAGGCCGCGGCGAGAGGGGTGGAGGCTCCTCAGCGCGAGACAGGGCGAGCGGGAAGGAGCAACGCGTGCAGGTGCGGCGAGCGGGTGGCAGAGGCGACGGGTAAGGCGAACTGTAGTAGCGCCATTGAGGCGGGGCAGCGAGGGGCGCGGGCTCGCTGCACGGGGGGATGGCGTCCGACAGGGGGAGAGGGGAGGCTCGTCGTCTCACCGGCGTTCATGGGGTAATGGCAACAGGGCTCGGGGCGGCGGACAGGGACGATGCCCCGACAAGGAGAGGGATGAGGAGGCGAGGAGGCAGGCCGGCGGGGTAGCTTCCGTGAGGTGCAGGCGCTCCGACCGGCGAGCGCGTCGGGGACGATGGGGTCGGGGCGCCGTTGCCCCGATCTGGATCGAGCAGAGGGGGTGAGGAGCGAG
>NC_041381.1:700357507-700367656 GCF_002162155.2 Triticum dicoccoides
ATGTGTCGTGGTGGGCCGGCCTAATTGGCCTGGTGGCCAGCTGGGCTAGTTGGCCCACTCGGGGGGCTCCTTTTTTTTAGTTCTGTTTTCTGTCTTTGTGTTTTCGTTTCTTTTATTTATTTTCCTTTTTGTTTTTTTAATTTAGGGAATTTAAGTATTTTATAAACATGTGCTTTCTTACTATAATTACCTATGTAATATTTGGCACAGTCGGAACATTTTTGTTTTAATGTTTTAAAACTTTGTTGTTTGCCATATTTTGAATTTGAATTTTGAATCGGTTTTGAACTAACGTGGGATTATCATCACAAACCGAGGTGACGTGGCATCATTTTCAGAGGATTACTGTAGCTTAATTATCCGAGCATCACAGAACTCTGTAGCATTCTCTTTTTACTGCCAATAATGAGTTGTTAGACAACAATGTCTGAATCTTTTTCATTTGCAGTGGTTGTCAAAGCAGTTTACTCAAGATTACCTCGCAAAGTATATGATTGGTGGGCATGCAATGAAGGTTAAAGTATTTCAGCGATACTACAATGAGTATCGAGAACTCGTAATGAAGACAGTGAAAGATGGGCGGATGGTCATCACAAGGGGTTGGCCCTGAGTCGTGCGTGCATTAGGCATGGCGGAGGTTCCAATATGGGCATTCCGCTTTACCTTCTCTAGCAAGCGAAATGTCTTTCGCCTCCCTTTACTGCCTTTAATCAACTGTGGTTCATCAACCTTTATTTGGTACTTCTGTAGTTCTTCAATATGTGCACGAGTGATTCGAATTGTGTATTCATTAGTGAACCTATATTTGTAAACATGATTCGATATGAAATAAATGTTGCCTACTTTCAAATTCAAATTATGTGAATTTCAAACGCAGGGGGGTTAAATTATGCTATGCAAGTCATTACACTCACACACACTTTGCGAAAGCAAAACTTGTATGATCAACGTCAAGATCAGTTCTGATCACGACGTGTGCAATGAATCTCTCCTGCACACACAATCAACAAAGAAAAAACGTGCGAGATTAACAACAGTAGCGCACACAGCTTCTTATTATTAAATATTTGTGATAGCCTCCTTATCACACACGCTTTGCAATCATGAACAGTTTACTTGACTATAAAGGATCTGAATGTAATTTTCTTATTTCTGGTATTTGTTGTACTACCGTGATTGAAGATGAATAGATCGAAAGTTTTATTTAAGAAAAAGGGATTATACAGGTGACGCGGCAACTCTAGGAATGTACTTAGCTGCTGTGGTGTAACGCAGCCAACTCCGCCTCGACCAGATTGACTGAGCGGCCGAATGCGACCACGTGCACGTACGCCGTCACTCCTATTTCTGCGAGTTGGGAGTGGATAGCCATGGGATGGCACGAGGAAGGATTAGGAAGGAAGATGAATCCATGTGTCACAGGTCAGGATAGCCAAGCAAGATAAAATAAGGTGGTGATAACATCACACTTGCCGATGAGTAAGCAAACAAATCACCTCAATTTTTGAAACCTTTGCCCCCGGATGAGATGAAGATGGCATGCACAGAAAACACACTGAAGCAGCTCAGTTTGACTAGCCAACATGTGAAGCACACTGAAGCAGCTCAGTTTGACTAGCCAACAGGTGAAGCAGGGGCTGGCTCGCCTCGTAGCACGTCGTAGATAAACCAATCATCTCATCAGCCGTGCTTCCATCTTTGGGATCGCCCAACATGGATCACATCCGTCCAGGATCATTCGCAACTAGTACAAGCAAGCGTGGCGTAGAGAACCTTCCTTGAAATGCAGCCATGGCTGTCTTTTCCTCAAACAAAAAAGCAGCGAACTACTCGAAAATGATTTTGCACCTTCTCTTCTAGTGCATGCATATCACTGGCGATATAAGTATTTTTTAAAGCTCAAGGGACAAAACCAAACTACTACGGCCTCTGTTCCTAAATGTAAAACGTTTTGGCAGTTTAATTTCATAGGTGGGCAAACCTTTCTATCAGGAAGTCCTAATAACCAATCAATGGAAGCTCATATAGTTCCGGAAGCTGAAAGCTCACATTTCTGAAAGCTGTAAAGCTTTTATTTTTTGAAATATTTGCCCCCAAAACACGATTTGCTTTCTATCTTCATTCTGAAACTATTTTTGATGGGGACGAATTGGGGACCCTTCTTCTTGTTCTTATTAGGCTATACTACTTCTGCAAGAGGGTAGCTTTCTAACAATGCAAGAGGGTGAAAACTCGGGGAGGAATTGGCCAAGCCTTTTGCCCGATATAAGGTGCTAGCCATCCTTCTTCTTCTTCTTCTTCCTCCTCCTCCTCCCACTCCTCCTGCTCAGCTGCGCAGACCAAGCAACAGATGGGGTCGTCCTCTTCCTTGCGGGTTCGACGTCTCCTTCCTTTGGTGAAGATGGTCCTCAGCCTGGTGTCGTGCCAGGTAATAGATTAATAGCTCTCTCCATCTATTGTTCTTTCATTGTCAATGGCAGTTGAAAACATGGTAGATGAACTCGAAATAACAATTCCTTCCATGCATCAACTGAAACAGACCAAGCAACAGATGGGGTCGTCTTCTTCCTTGCGGGTTTGACGTCTCCTTCCTTTGTCGGTGATCTTCCTCAGCCTGGTGTCGTGCCAGGTAACAGATTACACTACCGGAACAGGGCCATACCCCGACGGCCAGAACAATGCCGACGGCCCCCGTCGGCTTCTCCGGAGATATGCCGACAGCCTGGTTCTGGCCGTCGGCATACAAAGGCCGTCGGGTTACACAGAGATAAGCCGACGGCACCCGTCGGCATAGAACGGCCGTCGGCCTAGCTACATATACGCCGACAGCTCCCGTCGGCTTACGAAGGCCGACCGCATACACGTGGGGCCCGGCCACCCCTGGCAAACGGCGTCAGAGCTATGCCGACGGCCTAGACGGGGGCCGTCGGCATAGGTCCGCAGGCCACGTCATTGATCCAGGCCGCACCATGCAGAGGCTATGCCGACGGCTGCCGTCGGCATATCTGCCACGTCAGTGATCCGCGGCACGCTGGTCGGATCTATGCCGACGGCTAGGCCGTCGGCATAGTTAGATTTTTTTTCCGTACATATTTTTTAATGCTTTTTTGTGTATTATTATATCAACTAACATGTAGCATATTAAATATAAACATACATATGAATATATATGTAGTTTGTATTTTTTCATATATTATGAATATATATATATATATAGTTTGTATTTTTTCGAGCACGTTAATAATGTGCGGTCATGTTCTTTTAAATATAGATCCTTATATTTTATTAAAATCAAAAACAGCTATGCCGACAGAAGTTTTGTGGCAGTTGCAAACGCCCGACACCCGTCTCCAGAGAGTGCCCCCCTCACATCCGCGGTGTGCCCCCCCTCATGGACGGCGCCGCCGCCGGCACCTAGAGGGGGGAAACGGACGCGTCGGGTCTACACGGAGTGGATGTAGCTGTGGTTTTGGCCCGGATGTTGCTCCCGGGTGTCCCTCTGGGCCGACCTAACACAACCGGGTGGAGAGGTCCACTGGTCAAAGCCCGTCCGTGGGAAGTCAAAAGGCTAGATCTCGTGGTCAACCGCTCCAGGGTTAGGCGGGACGGGGGCCCTGGGGGGTAGCAATGCCACCAGAGCGTCGTAGCGGGCCCTCATACATGCGGGGTGGTGTTGTGGCATGTCCGAAGAGGCGGCACGGGTCTCCGGTGCGTGCCCCCCCCCCGGACAGCGCCGCCGCCGGCACCTGGAAGGGGGAAACGGACGCGTCGGGTCTACACGGAGTGGATGTAGCTGTGGGTTTGGCCCGGATGTTGCTTCCCGGTGTCCCTCTGGGCCGACCCGACACAACCGGGTGGAGAGGTCCACTGGTCAAAGCCCGTCCGTGCAAAGTCAAAGGGCTAGATCCCGTGGTCAAACGCTACAGGGTTAGCCGGGACGGGGGCCCTGGGGGGTAGCAATGCCACCGGAGCATCGTACCGGGCCCTCATACATGCGGGGTGGTGTTGTGGCATGTCTGAAGAGGCGGCACGCGTCTCCGGGTTGTGGCCCCCCTCACGGACGGCAAAGAAACGGTAGTAGACATTCTGCGGTAATGATGCAGCGTGAATATTATTAAATACTTGGAGCGCGATAAAATCGTGAGTTTTTTACACAACGTGGGCACATGTGCTATAGGACTGATGGTAATTTTTCATAATTTTTTGTGATGGAGAAGTATCTGAACACTTCCCTCTACGCGGATTGCTCTTCGCACGTCTACGACTATGGCCGGCGGCCTCCGGGGGCTAGCATACCGTCAAATCTTGCGTAGGAGGCCTCTCACAAATCTGGAAGTGTTGAGGCGGTTGCAAACGCCCAGCACGCGTCTCCGGGGTGTGCCCCCCCCCTCACGGACGCCGCCACCGCCGGCACCTGGAGGGGGGAAACGGACGTGTCGGGTCTACACGGAGTGGATGTAGCTGTGGGTTTGGCCCGGATGTTGCTCCAAAGTGTTCCTCTGGGCCGACCTAACACAACCGGGTGGAGAGGTCCACTGGTCAAAGCCCGTCCGTGCAAAGTCAAAGGGCTAGATCCCGTGGTCAAACGCTACAGGGTTAGGCGGGACGGGGGCCCTTGGGGGGTAGCAATGCCATCGGAGCGTCGTACCGAGCCCTCATACATGCGGGGTGGTGTTGTGGCATGTCCGAAGAGGCGGCACGCGTCTCCGGGTTGTGGCTCCCCCTCACGGACGGCAATGAAACGGTAGTAGACGTTCTGCGGTAACGATGCAGCGTGAATATTATTGAATACTTGGAGCGCGATAAAATCATGAGTTTTTTACACAACGTGGGCACATGTGCTATAGGACTGATGGTAATTTTTCATAATTTTTTGTGATGGAGAAGTATCTGAACACTTCCCTCTACGCGGATTGCTCTTCGCACGTCTACGACTGTGGCCGGCGGCCTCCGGGGGCTAGCATACCGTCAAATCTTGCGTAGGCGGCCTCTCACAAGTCTGGAAGTGTTGAGGCGGTTGCAAACGCCCAGCACGCGTCTCCGGGGTGTGCCCCCCCCCTCACGAAAGCCGCCGCCGCCGGCACCTGGAGGGGGGAAACGGACGCGTCGGGTCTACACGGACTGGATGTAGCTGTGGGCCTGGCCCGGATGTTGCTCCAAAGTGTTCCTCTGGGCCGACCTAACACAACCGGGTGGAGAGGTCCACTGGTCAAAGCCCGTCCGTGCAAAGTCAAAGGGCTAGATCCCGTGGTCAAACGCTACAGGGTTAGGCAGGACGGGGGCCCTGGGGGGTAGCAATGCCACCGGAGCGTCGTACCGGGCCCTCATACATGCGGGGTTGTGTTGTGGCATGTCCGAAGAGGCGGCACGCGTCTCCGGGTTGTGGCCCCCCTCACGGACGGCAATGAAACGGTAGTAGACGTTCTGCGGTAACGATGCAGCGTGAATATTATTAAATACTTGGAGCGCGATAAAATCATGAGTTTTTTACACAACGTGGGCACATGTGCTATAGGACTGATGGTAATTTTTCATAATTTTTTGTGATGGAGAAGTATCTGAACACTTCCCTCTACGCGGATTGCTCTTCGCACGTCTACGACTGTGGCCGGCGGCCTCCGGGGGCTAGCATACCGTCAAATCTTGCGTAGGCGGCCTCTCACAAATCTGGAAGTGTTTAGGCGGTTGCAAACGCCCAGCACGCGTCTCCGGGGTGTGCCCCCCCCCTCACGAACGTCGCCGCCGCCGGCTCCTGGAGGGGGGAAACGGACGCGTCGGGTCTACACGGAGTGGATGTAGCTGTGGGTTTGGCCCGGATGTTGCTTCCCGGTGTCCCTCTGGGCCGACCTAACACAACCGGGTGGAGAGGTCCACTGGTCATAGCCCGTTCGTGCAAAGTCAAAGGGCTAGATCCCGTGGTCAAACGGTACAGGGTTAGGCGGGACGGGGGGCCTGTGGGGGGTAGCAATGCCACCGGAGCGTCGTACCAGGCCCTCATACATGCGCGGTGGTGTTGTGGCATGTCCGAAGAGGCGGCACGCGTCTCCGGGTTGTGGCCCCCCCTCACGGACGGCAATGAAACGGTAGTAGACGTTCTGCGGTAATGATGCAGCGTGAATATTATTGAATACTTGGAGCGCGATAAAATCATGAGTTTTTTACACAACGTGGGCACATGTGCTATAGGACTGATGGTAATTTTTCATAATTTTTTGTGATAGAGAAGTATCTGAACACTTCCCTCTACGCGGATTGCTCTTCGCACGTCTACGACTGTGGCCGGCGGCCTCCGGGGGCTAGCATACCGTCAAATCTTGCGTAGGCGGCCTCTCACAAGTCTGGAAGTGTTGAGGCGGTTGCAAACGCCCAGCACGCGTCTCCGGGGTGTGCCCCCCCCCCTCACGAAAGCCGCCGCCGCCGGCACCTGGAGGGGGGAAACGGACGCGTCGGGTCTACATGGAGTGGATGTAGCTGTGGGCCTGGCCCGGATGTTGCTCCAAAGTGTTCCTCTGGGCCGACCTAACACAACCGGGTGGAGAGGTCCACTGGTTAAAGCCCGTCCGTGCAAAGTCAAAGGGCTAGATCCCGTGGTCAAACGCTACAGGGTTAGGCAGGACGGGGGCCCTGGGGGGTAGCAATGCCACCGGAGCGTCGTACCGGGCCCTCATACATGCGGGGTGGTGTTGTGGCATGTCCGAAGAGGCGGCACGCGTCTCCGGGTTGTGGCCCCCCTCACGGACGGCAATGAAACGGTAGTAGACGTTCTGCGGTAACGATGCAGCGTGAATATTATTAAATACTTGGAGCGCGATAAAATCATGAGTTTTTTACACAACGTGGGCACATGTGCTATAGGACTGATGGTAATTTTTCATAATTTTTTGTGATGGAGAAGTACCTGAACACTTCCCTCTACGCGGATTGCTCTTCGCACGTCTACGACTGTGGCCGGCGGCCTCCGGGGGCTAGCATACCGTCAAATCTTGCGTAGGCGGCCTCTCACAAATCTGGAAGTGTTGAGGCGGTTGCAAACGCCCAGCACGCGTCTCCGGGGTGTGCCCCCCCCCCTCACGAACGCCGCCACCGCCGGCTCCTCGAGGGGGGAAACGGACGCGTCGGGTCTACACGGAGTGGATGTAGCTGTGGGTTTGGCCCGGATGTTGCTTCTCGGTGTCCCTCTGGGCCGACCTAACACAACCGGGTGGAGAGGTCCACCGGTCAAAGCCCGTCCGTGCAAAGTCAAAGGGCTAGATTCCGTGGTCAAACGCTACAGGGTTAGGCGGGACGGGGGGCCTGGGGGGGTAGCAATGCCACCGGAGCGTCGTACCGGGCCCTCATACATGCGGGGTGGTGTTGTGGCATGTCCGAAGAGGCGGCACGCGTCTCCGGGTTGTGGCCCCCCCTCACGGACGGCAATGAAACGGTAGTAGACGTTCTGCGGTAACGATGCAGCGTGAATATTATTAAATACTTGGAGCGCGATAAAATCATGAGTTTTTTACACAACGTGGGCACATGTGCTATAGGACTGATGGTAATTTTTCATAATTTTTTGTGATGGAGAAGTATCTGAACACTTCCCTCTACGCGGATTGCTCTTCGCACGTCTACGACTGTGGCCGGCGGCCTCCGGGGGCTAGCATACCGTCAAATCTTGCGTAGACGGCCTCTCACAAGTCTGGAAGTGTTGAGGCGGTTGCAAACGCCCAGCACGCGTCTCCCGGGTGTGCCCCCCCCCTCACGGACGCCGCTGCCGCCGGCATCTGGAGGGGGGAAACGGACGCGTCGGGTCTACACGGAGTGGATGTAGCTGTGGGTTTGGCCCGGATGTTGCTCCAAAGTGTTCCTCTGGGCCGACCTAACACAACCGGGTGGAGAGGTCCACTGGTCAAAGCCCGTCCGTGCAAAGTCAAAGGGCTAGATCCCGTGGTCAAACGCTACAGGGTTAGGCGGGACGGGGGCCCTGGGGGGGTAGCAATGCCACCGGAGCGTCGTACCGGGCCCTCATACATGCGGGGTGGTGTTGTGGCATGTCCGAAGAGGCGGCACGCGTCTCCGGGTTGTGGCCCCCCCTCACGGACGGCAATGAAACGGTAGTAGACGTTCTGCGGTAACGATGCAGCGTGAATATTATTAAATACTTGGAGCGCGATAAAATCATGAGTGTTTTACACAACGTGGGCACATGTGCTATAGGACTGATGGTAATTTTTCATAATTTTTTGTGATGGAGAAGTATCTGAACACTTCCCTCTACGCGGATTGCTCTTCGCACGTCTACGACTGTGGCCGGCGGCCTCCGGGGGCTAGCATACCGTCAAATCTTGCGTAGGCGGCCTCTCACAAGTCTGGAAGTGTTGAGGCGGTTGCAAACGCCCAGCACGCGTCTCCGGGGTGTGCCCCCCCCTCACGAAAGCCGCCGCCGCCGGCACCTGGACGGGTGAAACGGACGCGTCGGGTCTACACGGAGTGGATGTAGCTGTGGGCCTGGCCCGGATGTTG
The DNA here is from genome assembly GCF_002162155.2 of Triticum dicoccoides. Classification (NCBI taxonomy): domain Eukaryota; kingdom Viridiplantae; phylum Streptophyta; class Magnoliopsida; order Poales; family Poaceae; genus Triticum; species Triticum dicoccoides. Next base: position 700,366,010 of record NC_041381.1, read on the forward strand.
CTCCAAAGTGTTCCTCTGGGCCGACCTAACACAACCGGGTGGAGAGGTCCACTGGTCAAATCCCGTCCGTGCAAAGTCAAAGGGCTAGATCCCGTGGTCAAACGCTACAGGGTTAGGCAGGACGGGGGCCCTGGGGGGGTAGCAATGCCACCGGAGCGTCGTACCGGGCCCTCATACATGCGGGGTGGTGTTGTGGCATGTCTGAAGAGGCGGCACGCGTCTCCGGGTTGTGGCCCCCCTCACGGACGGCAATGAAACGGTAGTAGACGTTCTGCGGTAACGATGCAGCGTGAATATTATTAAATACTTGGAGCGCGATAAAATCATGAGTTTTTTACACAACATGGGCACATGTGCTATAGGACTGATGGTAATTTTTCATAATTTTTTGTGATGGAGAAGTATCTGAACACTTCCCTCTACGCGGATTGCTCTTCGCACGTCTATGACTGTGGCCGGCGGCCTCCGGGGGCTAGCATACCGTCAAATCTTGCGTAGGCGGCCTCTCACAAATCTGGAAGTGTTGAGGCGGTTGCAAACGCCCAGCACGCGTCTCCGGGGTGTGCCCACCCCCTCACGGACGCCGCCGCCGCCGGCACCTGGAGGGGGGAAACGGACGCGTCGGGTCTACACGGAGTGGATGTAGCTGTGGGTTTGGCCCGGATGTTGCTTCCCGGTGTTGTGGCATGTCCGAAGAGGCGACACACGTCTCCAGGTTGTGGCCCCCCTCACGGACGGCAATGAAACGGTAGTAGACGTTCTGCGGTAACGATGTCGGCGGCCTCCGGGGGCTAGCATACCGTCAAATCTTGTGTAGGCGGCCTCTCACAAGTCTAGAAGTGTTGAGGCGGTTGCAAACACCCAGCACGCATCTCCGGGGTGTGCCCCCCCCCCTCACGGACGGCGTCGCCGCCGGCACCTGGAGTGGGGAAACGGACGCGTCGGGTCTACACGGAGTGGATGTTGCTCCCGGGTGTCCCTATGGGCCGACCTGACACAACCTGTGGCCCCGCTCACGGTCGGCGATGACACGGTAGTAGACAGATCAGGCGCTCGTATAGTTACCGGATCAGGCACTCGGTAACGGTACCCCTCAGTCAGTTGCTCTCCTATGTATCACCTTTCGCGAGACCATAGAAAATATTTATATTATAATGAAATGTTGCTGACCATAGAAAAAATTCGGTTCAAAAAAAATTCAAGAACGTGTATTTGAAAATATTTAATATGTACGTACAAATATTTTATATGTATATGAAACTTTTCAATGCGTATGAAAATAATATACACTAAAAATATATTTGAAGACAACTAATAATATATGCTGTAATTAACATGTATACGGCTAGTTTGTAATGAACATGTATAAAAAAGGAAATAAACCTATGCCTACGGCTTAGCCGTCGGCATATATGCCACGTAGCATTATTTATATATGCCGACGGCTAAGCCGTCGGCATAGGGCGCCTTATCCACTCGCCGGTCAACCCGCGCGCAGCCTCATCCACTCGTTCTCTCCTCCACTCGCCGCTCAACCCCGGCCGCACCGTCCGCCGACCCGCCGCCGCTCCTCGCCGCCCGCTCCACCCGTGCCCCTCCCCTTCCCTCGCCCCTCCCCACCTCCACCCCGACCCTCTCCGCCCCCTC